>NC_052172.1:21694273-21961773 GCF_902713615.1 Scyliorhinus canicula
GCTCGCTCCCTCCCTCCTCCCTCCCTCCCTGCTGGGCTCCGCTCCTCCCTTCTCCCTCCCTCCCTGCGTGGCTCGCTCCCTCCCTTCCTCCCTCACCTCCCTGCTGGGCTCGCTCCCTCCCCTTCCTCCCTCCCTCCCTGCTGGGCTCGCTCCCCTCCCTCCCTCCTCCCTCCCTGCTGGGCTCGCCTCCCTCCCTTCCTCCCTCCTCCCTGCTGGGCTCGCTCCCTCCCTTCCTCCCCTCCCTCCCTGCTGGGCTCGCTCCCTCCCTTCCTCCCTCCCTCCCTGCTGGGCTCGCTCCCTCCTTCCCTCCCTCCCTCCCTGCTGGGCTCGCTCCCTCCCTTCCTCCCTCCCTCCCTGCTGGGCTCGCTCCCTCCCTTCCTCCCTCCCTCCCTGCTGGGCTCGCTCCCTCCCTTCCTCCCTCCCTCCCTGCTGGGCTCGCTCCCTCCCTTCCTCCCTCCCTCCCTGCTGGGCTCGCTCCCTCCCTTCCTCCCTCCCTCCCTGCTGGGCTCGCTCCCTCCCTGCTGGGCTCGCTCCCTCCCTTCCTCCCTCCCTCCCTGCTGGGCTCGCTCCCTCCCTTCCTCCCTCCCTGCTGGGCTCGCTCCCTCCCTCCCACCCTGGTGGGCACGCTCCCTCCGTCCCTGGTGGACTCCCACCCTCCCGGACAATTTATCATGGCCAATCCACCCAATCTGCAAATCTTTGGACTGTGGGAGGAAACCGGAGCACCCGGAGGAAACCCACGCACACACGGTGAGGATGTGCAAACTCCACACAGACAGTGACCCAAACCGAAACCGAACCTGGAACCCTGGAGCTGTGAAGCAATTGTGCTATCCACAATTCTACCGTGCTGCCTTAAGATGTGCATGGATATCTCTAAAAGCTATAGAGTGTTGATTTGGGTGATTTCAAAGTGATAACTGTTCTCAGTAGAGAATTTAAACCTGATCTGTGTTAAAGAGGGTATTTGTCTTATGGATGTTGTAACGAAAGATTAAGGGTTACTTCTAGAGTACTGTATTCTTTGGGGGGAGTATTTTAGTTGATGGTTGCTAAGATGTTTACTGTGTGTGTTTAAAAATGTTAATGGGATTCATAGAATAAACATTGTTTATTTTAGCTCTCTGTTGGACCACATCTGTAAAGTGGGCCCTTGTGCTCCTCATAACTAAAATCTATTCAAAGTTATGGGTCAGGTGAACTCCATGATGCACTTTGGGGTTCTCTAGACCCTGGCCCGTAATAGCAGTCAGAATCGATCCCAGGTCTCTAGCGCTGATCAACCTCGATTGTCGGGTTAAGTTCTTGAATAAGGGTTACTTATAGAATTTACAGTGCAGAAGGAGGCCATTCAGCCCATCGAGTCTGCACCGGCTCTTGGAAAGAGCACCCTACCCAAGGTCAACAACTCCACCCTATCCCCATAACCCAGTAACCCCACCCAACACTAAGGGCAATTTATCATGGCCAATCCACCTAACCTGCACATCTTTGGACTGTGGGAGGAAACTGGAGCACCCGGAGGAAACCCACGCACACACTGGGAGGATGTGCAGATTCCGCTCAGAGAGTGACCCAAGCCGGAATCGAACCTGGGACCCTGGCGCTGTGAAGCGATTGTGCTAACCACAATGCTACCGTGCTGCCCTCAAGGTTCAGACTCGAGGTGAGCCTGCTGACAACTGAGCCACTGGTTATGAAGGGAAAAAATGGAAGACACCAATTGTTCATACTGCACATGGGTCTTTCTTCATTAGAGTGGATGAGTTGGGGCCCAGTGCGTTGTCCTGACTGGCTGAGGTCACTAAATCACTGTGGACTGAGAATTCATGTCAACCCGCCACAGCATCTGGACTGGAACGGTTCTGGACTCTGGGTCGATACTCGTTGGAGTTTAGAATGATGAGGGGGGATCTGCGAGGCCTGGATGGAGTGGACGTGGAGAGGATATTTCCACTTGTAGGAAAAACTAGACGCAGAGGACACCATCTCAGACTAAAGGGACGATCCTTTAAAACAGAGATAAGGGGGAATTTCTTCAGCCAGAGGGTGGCGAATCTGTGGAACTCTTTGCCGCAGAAGGCTGTGGAGGCCAAATCACTGATTGTCTTTAAGACAGGTTCTTGATTAATAAGGGGATCAGGGATTATGGGGAGAAGGCAGGAGAATGGGGATGAGAAAAGTATCAGCCATGATTGAATGGCGGAGCAGATTCGAGTGGCCTAATTCTGCTCCTATGTCTTATGGATACCCACTTGCCCACATGTGTGGGTAAAAAAAGTCAGCGGATCCTCAGATTTCACATTGATGTCCCATCATTCTGCATGCATGGCAAAATGTCGACATACGGGTTTCAGTCAGTGGTACAGGACTGGAGTCGGGGCGAGAGGTGGATATGGCGGTTTAGAGCTTAAATCGACAGGCAGGTACCAGGAGTTGGGAAATTTCCTGCTCTGCTCATCTGCCTCAGGAGGACCTGCCAACAAACATGGGATTTTCATTCTGGGGGCTGGCAGCATGGTTTTGTGAAGGGGAGTTTGTGTCTCACTAACTTGGTAGAGTTTTTCGAGGAGGTCACAAAGATGACTGATGCAGGTAGGGCAGTGGATGTTGTCTGGACTTCAGCAAGGCCTTTGACAAGGTCCCTCATAGCAGACTGGTACAAAAGGTGAAGTCACACAGGATTAGAGGTGAGCTGGCAAGATGGATACAGAACTGGCTCGGTCATAGAAGGCAGAGAGTAGCAATGGAAGGGTGCTTTTCTGATTGGAGGGCTGTAACTAGTGGTGTTCCGCAGGGATCAGTGCTGGGACCTTTGCTGTTCGGAGTATATAATCAATGATTTGGAGGAAAATGTAACTGGTCTGATTAGTAAGTTTGCGGACGACACAAAGGTTGGTGGAATTGCAGATAGCAATGAGAACTGTCAGAGAATACAGCAGGATTTAGATCGTTTGGAGACTTGGGCGGCGAGATCGCAGATGGAGTTTAATCCAGACAAATGCATTTTGGAAAGTCTAATACAGGGAGGGAATGGTAGAGCCCTCAAGATTATTAACAGTCAGAGTGATCTTGGTGTACAGATCCACAGGTCACTGAAAGGGGCAACACAGGTGGAGAAGGTAGTCAAGAAGGCATACGGCATGTTTGCATTCATTGGCCGGGGCATTGAGTATAAGAATTGGCAAGTCATGTTGCGGCTGTATGGAACCTTAGTTAGGTCACACTTGGAGTATGGTGTTCAATTCTGGTCGCCACACTACCAGAAGGATGTGGAGGCTTTAGAGAGGGTGCAGAAGAGATTTACCAGGATTTCTCCTGGTATGGAGGGCATTAGCTATGAGGCGAGGTTGAATAAACTCGGTTTGTTCTCACTGGAATGAAAGAGGTTGAGGGGCGACCTGATAGAGGTCTACAAAATTATGAGGGGCATAGACAGAGTGGATAGTCAGAGGCTTTTCCCCAGGGTAGAGGACCCGGGTTTGAATCCTGGCCCTGGGTCACTATCCGTGTGGAGTTTGCACATTCTCCCAGTGTGTGCGTGGGATTTGCCCCAAAGATGTGCAGGTTCGGTAGATTGGCCACGCTAAATTGTCCCTTCATTGGAAATAAAAATAATTTGGTACTCTAAATTTATTTTTAAAAAGATCTCTCATGCAGACTATAGTTTACAAACGCTCACAGGCCAACTATCACAGGTCCTTGAAACCTGGACTGGTTCCATGAAAATTGCAGGGGGCGACGAGATGCCTCGTCCCTCTCTGGAGCAAACCAGGTTGCGACCCGCGCTACCCCGCACCCTTAATCTGTGCCGATAAACTTGTGGGCTCCAGCCAGGAATCCAGCAATTGGGTCCTGGTCGCCATTTTTCTCCGCTGTGCCTCCAGGGCTTTGTGAAAGTCCAGCCCGACGAGTTGACTTTCATTACTGCAGGCATGCGTCGGTACAGACACGATGGGCGTCGGGCCTCTTCTTCACTGTATTTTCTGTTGATAACCCCCTGGAGACGACACGATTGATCTCCCATGTGGGGCCCGTGGAGTACGAGCTTCCCCTGCTAAGGGGGGGGGGGGGGGGGGCGGTCTATTAGCGGGGCTTGTTAAAGCCCACCGACAAAAGGAAGGGGACCATAAGACATAAGACATAGGAGTGGAAGTAAGGCCATTCGGCCCATCGAGTCCACTCCGCCATTCAATCATGGCTGATGGGCATTTCAACTCCACCTACCAGCATTCTCCCCGTAGCCCTTAATTCCTCGCATAAGACCATAAGACATAGGAGTGGAAGTAAGGGACCAGCACGTTCAGATGGTTCCGGCTGGGACTAGATGTACTTCCAGCCCACTTTGTGGCTCTGTTGAATAAACCGTTCCGTTTGAATCCTTCTCAGAACTCCTGTGATTGTAATAGTTACTTACATCTCTCTCTCTCTCTGTCAAGGACAAAGCTGAATGGCATATTGTTGCCAGCATAAGAATGGGTTTATCACGACTATCTTCGCCTGACACCTGTATGGAGGCTTTTTTCAGTTTCTATTTAAAATATCACACAGATCAAAACTGACTTACTCTCTGAGAAAACCGCTTGGGAAAAAAAAAATAGCAAAGTTTATCCCTCTGTAAGCATAAGCAATAGTTTGAGTGCAGGCTCTTGGTGTACAATGCAATAACCGCCTGAGCTAACTGGCTGATACTCAGATTCTGTTCCCGATACCACTGGCATTTGTAGTGTTTGATTGCTATGTAACACAGGCTCAGCGGTAGCACACTTGTCTCTCTGTTGGAAGAGTGTGGGTTCAAGTCTCATTCAGAGACATCACCACAACGTACACCTGACAGTCCAGTGCATCAAATCACATTTAGGGTCCAACACAGACGCAGGTTATTTGGGGCCCCTGGGTTTACCCCATGAGATTTAATAGCGACGACCCGGCACTCCTCCTGGCCCTTATAGCGAGTGTGGCGCTGTCAGGAGTATTGTTTTTCAGAGGAGATTGGAATCAGGACGGCGAGAGATTGTCCCAGTTCTCCTTGGTGTTCAATATTGATCCCGCAACCAACATCACGGAAGAAGAAAATTACGTGGGCGTTATCAGTGTTTCCCGCTGAGCAACTCAAACAATCCCGCACAGTCGGTCCCTTAGAGTGTGTGCCACGTCCATGCATAAAAATGTAAATGGAGCTGTGCGTTTAAACTTATTGCCCGTGCACTCCGATAGAAAACAGCAGAGGATCCATTGGACATTATCACATGGCTGTCCGTGCGACTTTGGCCAAGATCCCCACCCAACAACACTGCGGGTTGTCCAGTGGCAGAGGCGGGAGGTCGACCGTCATTTGCGTTGCTCTCCAGCCGACCGGTGGGGTCACCTCCGGCAGGATCCCGCCCGAGGGAAGGGCCGGAAAATCCTAGTCTTTATCGTCACAAATTGGCTGCTGCGCTTCCGTCGTTACAGCATCGACTGCATTTCAAAAGTACTTAATTGACCGTGATACCCGCTGCGCTGTTCTGAGGCTCTACAAGTGGCTAGGGAAATTCTAAACTTTCTTCCCACTGCAGTACATCTGTAGCAAAAGCCTGATTGGTGAATCCACGCTTAACGCAGCACATTAAATGTCCCATAAAGTGATTTCTGCCGATTAGTGACTAAAGCCCTCGTCCCCACTTTTGTTAACTGAAAGCTCAGGTGCTTTTCAAGCTTGGCTGTATAAGTGCTGTATGAAATACCTTTGGACCAGACACGTACATACTAACGAGGATTTTGACAGACCACAGTGGTGGGACCCAGTGTCCACTTCTCTGGTTAGAAAGATCAGCAGAACGTCCACCATCACACTTAAGTGGTGCTCGATCTGTGGATCAGTCAGCACTTCAATTTAAATGCTACGAGCATGGTGTCACTCGCATGATTGACATAACCAAGTTGTAACCAAGGTGGAGGTGGAGTGAGAGCTATTTGTGACTTCACTTTCACACAGAGTTTTCTGACTGTTACTATCAGGTTTGCTCAGTGTAGTAACCGTACCAGCTGAGGTTATTTCCCGCTTTCTCAACCTTGCCCCTCGCCCGAGGTGTGGTGACCCTCAGGTTAAATCACCACCAGTCAGCTCTCCCCCTCAAACGGGAAAGCAGCCTAAGGTCATCTGGGACTATGGCGGCTTTACGTTTTAATCCAGGAAACGCGAAGATAAATGTTCAACCAAATTTATTTAAACTCAACAATAAAACTGCACCCGCGACCTACAACACTAGTGTCCCAGTCCGGGACTAACAGGAACTCCTAGTCCGGGACATTATTTAAAAGGCTCGATAATGATTCCCAGATAGGCAGGCCTCTGCCCGTTACCATGGGAATCCGTACTCAATGAGCCCCACAGGGATATCAATGAGTGATCCCTCATCGGTCCTCATGGGGAATTACCGTGCAACACGGTAGCATGGTGGTTAGCATAAATGCTTCACAGCTCCAGGGTCCCAGGTTCGGTTCCCGGCTGGGTCACTGTCTGTGCGGAGTCTGCACGTCCACCCCCTGTGTGCGTGGGTTTCCTCTGGGTGCTCTGGTTTCCTCCCACAGTCCAAAGATGTGTGGGTTAGGTGGATTGGCCATGCTAAATTGCCCGTAGTGTCCTAAAACGTAAAGGGGGGGGGTTGTTGGGTTACGGATATAGGGTGGATACGTGGGTTTGAGTAGGGTGATCATTGTTCGGCACAACATTGAGGGCCGAAGGGCCTGTTCTGTGCTGTACTGTTCTATAATCCCTCCCCACCCAAGTCCAGACACTCGCCCTCGCTCCCACAATCATGAAGCCTCCTTCGTCCTGAGTCCATCGTCAGTGGAGTCGGACCTGGGGTGTAAAGCTGATGGGGAAACGTCACTGGCTGAGCGTAGAAGGGTCACTGATGGGGGTTCTACCCCAACGTCGATTTCCAGCTGCGGGTCCGTCACCTCGGTCTCCATGACGGAGCCTATGTCTTCATCCTCTGGGGAGAAGACCCAGGTGCACCATGGGCTTAGCCCTCTGCCCGGTGGTGAGTTCCAAGCACGTTGAAGGCCCGGAGTAGTCTCCGTAGTCCAGGGTACCCTGCTGCGAAGGTGGTCCATGTGCTTTTTTTTTTTACAAACATTTTATTAAGGCATTTATGGTTTTATAACAACAAAAGATACAAATACAAATGTAAACATAATTCAGTGCGTAACACACCCCTACATCTCTCACTCCCTAACACCCCCCCACCCTTATTGAAACTGCTGACAGTTTAGTTTTCCCCGAAGAAGTCGATAAACGGCTGCCACTTCCGAACGAACCCTGACATCGATCCCCTCAGAGTGAACCCGGCCATGTCACTAACCCATACCCCCGATTTCGGGAGCTCTGAGTCCCTCCACGCCAATAAGATCCGTCTCCAGGCTACCAAGGAAGCAAAGGCCAAAACGTCAGCCTTTCTCGCACCCTGGACTCCCGGGTCTTCCGACACTCCAAAAATCGCCACCTCTGGACTTGGTGCCACCCTCGTTTTTAGCATCGTGGACATGACATTGGCAAATCCCTGCCAGAATCCCCGAAGCTTTGGACACAACCAAAATATGTGGACATGATTTCACGTGCTCTTTTTATCGGTCCTCTCCCTGGTCATGACCTTGTACCGCTCCCGGGATCCAAGCAGGACCGGTCTCCAAAATAGTGAATATAAACAGTATCTCCCAGCCTGAAAGTTATGTCAGGTCGCCGGGTATCAGCAGTTTTTTCTGAGCCTCCTGTTTGGACTCCACTTTCTTACTTAGGTTAGGAGACAGCAGGGCAGCACGGCGGCGCAGTGGTTAGCATTGCTGCCTCACGCCGCCAAGGTCCCAGGTTCGATCCCGGCTCTGGGTCACTGTCCGTGTGGAGTTTGCACATTCTCCCCGTGTCTGCGTGGGTTTCGCCCCCACAACCCAAAGATGTGCAGAGTAGGTGGATTGGCCAGGCTGAATTGCCCTTTAATTGGAAAAAATGAATTGGGTAATCTAAATTTATAAAAGAAAAGGTTAGGAGACAGCAGGCTGGGTCTGGTCCGGAGGCGTCAGCCCATCGTGCGTGGTTGAGCTTAATCCAGCTCAAGGTAGTGTTTAGGGAGCCCCTCACCAAGGCCAGGATGAGTCGGGGGTGGAAGATGGGTGCGAGCAGCATTCGAGTGGGCCCACGAACCACACTCAACATGTTCTGATCCTGCCCCCAATTTGGTGGTTTTTCGGGTGTTTTTCTTCCAACGCCATATCAGCAATCCCCGAACTGTTGATTCAGAGCCCTGTCCTGTCCGTCAGCCGCTATATTTCGGGTGTTGGACCAGCTGGAGTTGAGGACGGATGCGGGGGCGGAGGCCCTGGCATTCGCTTCGTTGACTGATTGCTCGGAGGTGAATTCTGCTGAGCTGGAGGCAGGCGACGCCACCTAGTGTCTCAACGTGGCTAAGTGACTTGTTGGAGTTTTTGTACCTCAAGAAGGTCAGGTTTACAGTGAGGGCTCGGTCAACTGGTTCTATCATAGATGGCGGCCTTTCATATTGTATTTTAAGGAATTCGTCACGGTTAGCTGTTAGTGGGGAGCTGTGAGGTGGGGAGGGTTATATTTCTGTTACTGGGGTTATCGATGCTGTTGTCGTTTGTAATCTATTGGTGCATGAGTTGGTTTTGCTTTGTAAATTTTTGAAATTGTTACAAGATTAATAATAATATATGTTTTAAAATGAGGCCTAGGAAGGATTTAAATTCCATCGTGTTCCGCAGGGTCGTTGCCTCTTTTATAGCCTTAACTTTGTCCTCTACAGGGTAAAGGCCGTCTTTGCCGTCGTGCCAACCAAGATATATCACCTCACCTGCCTGAAACACGCACACTTCTTGCTTGAGGTGGGCGCCTGCATCCAAGAATCGTCACAGGGCTTCCTCCAGGTTTGCCAGGTGCTCTTTGTCGGTGGCTCCTGTGATGAACACGTCATCTAAGTACACTACCACCCTAGGCAGCCCTTGAAGGATATTTTCCATTGTGCGCTGAAAAACGGCACACGGCGATGAGACTCCCACAGGCAGGCAGGGGTATTCATACAACCCCTTATGGGTGTTGATGGTGACAAACTTCCTGGATGCTGCACTGAGCACCAGCTGGAGGTACGCTTGGCTCGTGTCCAGCTTGGTAAACTTGTGGCCTCCAGCCAGCTTTGTGTAGAGATCTTCGATACGCGGCATGATGTGCCAGTCAAGGCGGTAGGCTTTGCCGACCGTCAATTTATAGACTCCGCAAAGGCAAACCGACTTGTCAGGTTTGAGTACCGGAACCACCGGCGCAGCCCATTCCGCAAACAGTACCGGGCGTATTATGCCAAAGCACTCCAGGCACCCAAATTCAGCCTTTATCTTGGTGAGCAAGGCATAGGGGATGGCTCGTGCCCTGAAATATTTAGGCAGGGCCTCTGGGTCCACGTAGATCTTTGACCTTGCTCATGCCCTCCTAAAATATCTCGGGAAATTTCCAGACCACTTCAGATAGGTTCCCGGTTCGCATCCTGAAGATCTGCTGCCAGTCCAATTGTGGTTTTTGCAGCCAGCCCAGAAGACTGGCTCCTAGTTCTTAGACGACTATTAGGGGAAGTTGGACCATCTGTTGCCCATGGACGACCAGGTCATAGTGTTTCCTACCATTCGCAGAAGATGCCCCCGTGTACATGGCCAACCTGACCGTGGTGTTCCGCAGGCAGAGGGCCGTGATACCGGCTCGGGTGCACCCGATGATCTGTTCCCCCAGAATGGAGACAACGGCTCCCGTGTTCACTTACAAGAGGTGACCGTTGACCCGGAGTTTAATTTTGATAGGGACAACTTTGTGGAAGGTGATGCAGTTCAACTGCACTAGTTTGTCCTGTTCGGGCTGCTGGATTTGTTTGGGCCTGAGGTGGCTCTGGCTTCTGGCCTGGGCGGTACGCACAGTGATGATTCTGGCAGTCCTTGAACATATCCTTCGGATGCAGGTACAGCACTCTCGTGACTGCTCTCCCATTTCCTCTAGGGGAAGCTTCTCTAACAGTACTGGAGTTTCAAGGCCGTCAGCCCATGTACTTGTAAGCTGTGGCTGAATAGTGAACAGGTGGTCTGCAGGGTGCTGTCTACAGAGAGCTCGGTTTTCCGATACAGGGAACGTCCAACACTCAGCACGATGCAGTCCATTGAACCGTGGAGGTGCTGGGCCCCTTTTCCAGCATTTTCCAGGGACAGTGCCAGTTCTGTTGCTCTTTTAGGATCAAGGGTGGGTTCTTCAAGCAGTTTTCTCTGTGTTGCGACGTTGTTTATCCCGCATACCAGCCGGCCCCGTAGCGTCTCCGGTAGGGAAGGTCCACACTCCAAGTGCTCATCCAGACTTCCGGTTGCGGCTATGCGGAGCTAAGCCGCACGTTCGGCAGCTCCCGCTACTTAAGGACTTTTGGGCCGATTTGAGGGCCCCAAACGGCGCTGTTTTGACGAATCCCGGTGGGGGAAGGTGTCTAGAGGAGCATTCCCCATAATTTATGGTGCTCACCCGGAGTGGGGCAAAGGAAAAAGCTGCAGCAGCTCCCCAAGAAAAGCGGGGGAAGAAGGACAAAATGGCGGCCGGCGGAACACCCGAGGACTGGTGGAAGTGGGCGCAGGAGCAGCAGGCCTCTCTTCTGCGCTGTTTTGCGGAGCTGAAGGCTGAGCTGCTGGACTCTCTGAATGCGACTACCAACAAGCTGCTTGGGACCCAGGCGGGCCAGGAGGCGTCCATTCGGGAGTTGCAGCAGCAGGCCGTTGAGAGGGAGGAGGAGGCCGTGGTCCTCGTGGGGAAAGTGGAGTTGCACGAAGCACTTCACAAAAAGTGGCAAGACCACTTGGAGGAGCTGGACGTTCGCACGAGGCGAAAGAATTTGAGGATCCTGGGCCTGGCGGAGGGGCTGGAGGGGTCGGATCTCCCGGCGTATGTGACCACGATGTTGAGCTCATTGATGGGGGCGGGGTCCTTCCATTTGCCCCTGGAGCTTGAGGGACCTCACAGAGTGATGGCCAGGAGGCCTAAGGCAAATGAGCCCCCGAGGGCGGTGCTGGTGCGGTTCCATCGATTCAGCGACCGGGAGTGTGTGCTGCGCTGGGCCAAGAAAGAGAGGAGCAGCAAGTGGGAGAATTCGGTAGTGAGAATCTACCAGGACTGGAGTGCGGAGGTGGCTAAGCGGCCGGCCGGGTTCAACCGGACAAAGGCGGTGCTGCATGCCAAGCAGGTCAGATTTGGAATGCTGCAGCCTGCGCGCCTGTGGGTGACATACAAGGACCGGCACCTCTACTTCGAGTCCCCGGAGGAGGCGTGGGCCTTTGTACAGGCGGAAAAGCTGGACTCGAGCTAGGGTCTGGGGACACACTATGGCCGTTGCTGTTTTCGCTGTTGCTGTTCTTCAACTTTGACATGTGTGTTTTTTATGCTGCTTTTCTTTTTGCTCTGTTTCCGGGTGGATCTGTCTGTTGGGTATGGATGTGGGGTATGTGGGGAATGTTGGGGGTTTGTATTTTATATGTTCTCTTCATACGGGGCTGGGGGTTGGGGTGAAACTGGATTTTGGGGAGCTGCGTCAGAAGGGTGGGGTGTGGCAGTGTGAAAGTGCGGGCTTTCCTCTGGTTTCCCGCACCGCGGGGCAGGGGGGGCGGAGCTGGCGGTGGGGGCGTGGCCTCTACTGGTGTTCTTTCCCGCGCTGAAGCGGTGCCAAGGAGGTGTGGCAAGAGGGGGATGACCCCATGCCGGGAGGGGATGGGTTTTGCCGGGGTCAGCAGAAGTCAGCTGACTCACAGAAGTACCATGGAGGGTGCGTCACGGCTAGGAAGGGTCCTAGCCTTGTTGGGGGGGGGTGGATACCGGGTTGCTGCTGGAATGGCCAGGAAGGAGCTGGTGTGGACCGGGGGGGGTAGAAGAGAGGCGTTATCGCCATGGGGAACGGGTCGGGCGGGGCGAGCTGGCCTGGGGCGAGCAGTCGATAAGCTATGGCTAGCCGGCGGGGATAGGGGCAGGTTGCCCTCTGATCCGGCTGATTACCTGGAACGTGAGGGGGCTGAATGGGCCGGTTAAGAGAACCTGGGTATTTTCTCATCTGAAGGGGTTGAAGGCGGACGTGGCTATGTTCCAGGAGACCCACTTGAAGGTGGCGGATCAGGTTCGTCTGAGGAAGGGGTGGGTGGGGCAGGGTTTTCACTCAGGATTGGACGCGAAGAACCGGGGGGTGGCGATTCTGGTGGGGAAGAGGGTGGCGTTCGAGGCGGCTGAGGTGGTGTCGGACAAGGAGGGCAGATATATTATGGTGAAGGGTAGGCTGCAGGGAGAGAAAGTGGTGCTGGTTAATGTATATGCCCCGAATTGGGAGATGCTGGCTTCATGAGGCACTTGTTGGGCCGCATTCCGGACCTGGAGGCAGGGGGCCTGATCATGGGGGGAGACTTTAACACAGTGCTGGATCCCCCACTGGACCGGTCCAGTTCAAGGACAGGTAGGAGACCGGCGGCGGCCAAAGTACTGAGGGGATACATCTACCAGATGGGAGGGGTGGATCCCTGGAGGTTTGGGAGACCGAGAGCGCGGGAGTATTCCTTTTTCTCCCATGTCCATAGGGTTTATTCCCGAATAGATTTTTTCGTCCTGAGCAGGGGATTGATCCCGAGGGTGCAGGATGCCGAGTATTCGGCCATAGCGATTTCAGACCATGCTCCGCACTGGGTTGATCTGGAGATGGGGGAGGCGCGAGACCAGCGCCCCCTCTGGCACCTGGATGTGGGGATGCTGGCTGATGAGGTGGTGTGTAGGAGGGTCCGGAGAAGTATCGAGGGGTATCTTGATACCAATGACACGGGGGAGGTCTGGGTGGGGATGGTCTGGGAGGTTCTGAAAGCAGTGATCCGGGGGGAGCTGATCTCCATCCGGGCCCATAGGGAAAGGAGGGAGAGGAAGAGACTGGTGGGGGAGCTCCTGGATGTGGACAGGAGATACGCGGAGGCACCGGAGGAGGGGTTGCTGGGGGAACGGCGCAGTTTGCAGGCCAAATTTGACTTGTTGACCACCAGAAAGGCGGAGACACAGTGGAGGAGGGCGCAGGGCGCAGGTATATGAGTATGAGTATGGGGAGAAGGCGAGCAGGATGTTGGCGCATCAGCTCCGTAGGCGAGATGCGGCTAGGGAAATTGGTGGAGTGACGGATGGGGGTGGGAATGTAGTGCAGAAGGGGACAGAAGTAAATGGGGTCTTTAGGGACATCTACGAGGAACTACCGGTCGGAACCTCCGATGGGGAGAGGGGGGATGGAGAGCTTCATGAACAGGCTATGTTTCCCAAGGGTTCAAGAGGAGCTGGTAGAGGGGCTGGGGGCGCCGATAGAGTTGGAGGAGCTAGTCAGGGGGATTGGACAAATGCAGTCAGGTAAGGCCCCGGGGTCGGACTGGTTCCCGGTGGAATTTTATAAAAAGTATGCGGATCTGGTGGGCCCCCTGTTGGTGCGAGCCTTCAATGAGGCATGGGAGGGGGGGGCTTTGCCTCCGACGATGTCGCGGGCACTGATCTCTCTGATCCTAAAGCTGGATAAGGACCCCTTGCAGTGTGGATCATACAGGCCTATCTCGCTCCTCAATGTTGACGCCAAGTTGCTGGCGAAGATCCTGGCCACCAGGATAGAGGATTGTGTGCCAGGAGTGATACACGAAGATCAGACAGGATTTGTCAAGGGACGGCAGCTCAACACGAATGTGCGGAGACTGCTAAATGTTATCATGATGCCGGCAGTGGAGTGGGAGGCGGAGATAGTGGTGGCGCTGGAAGCAGAGAAAGCGTTTGATAGAGTTGAGTGGGGGTACCTGTGGGAGGTGCTGGAGCGGTTTGGATTTGGGGTGGGATTCATCAAATGGGTGAGGCTGCTCTACGCGGCTCCGATGGCGAGTGTAGTTACAAATGGAAGGAGATCGGAGTACTTTAGGCTCTACCGTGGGACCAGGCAGGGGTGCCCCCTGTCCCCTTTGCTCTTTGCACTGGCAATTGAACCTCTGGCTATGGCGTTGAGGGAGTCAGGGAGATGGAGGGGTCTGGTGCGGGGTGGGGAGGAACATCGGGTATCGCTGTATGCGGACGACCTGCTGTTGTATGTGGCGGACCCAGAAGGGGGAATGCCGGGGGTGATGGAGCTGTTAGCGGAATTTGGGGGCTTCTCGGACTATAAGTTAAATTTAGGCAAGAGCGAGGTATTTGTAGTACACCCGGGAGATCAGGAGGACGGAATTGGGAGGCTCCCGTTTAAGAGGGCAGTGAAGAGTTTCAGATACCTGGGGGTGCAGGTGGCCAGGAGTTGGGGGACTCTCCATAAGCTTAATTTTACCAGGATGGTGGAGCAGATGGAGGAGGAATTTAAAAGGTGGACATGGTGCCGCTATCGTTGGCGGGTAGAGTGCAGTCCGTCAAAATGACGGTTCTCCCGAGGTTCTTGTTCCTCTTCCAGTGTTTGCCCATCTTTATCCCTAGGGCCTTTTTTAGACGGGTGACCAGCAGCATCATGAGCTTTATTTGGGCGCATGGGACCCTGAGGGTGAAGAGGGTCTTCTTGGAGCGGGGTAGAGATGGGGGGGGGGGGCTGACGTTACCCAGTCTCTCGGGGTACTACTGGGCGGCCAATGTGTCGATGGTGCGCAAGTGGGTGATGGAGGGGGAGGGGGCAGCATGGAAACGGATGGAGAGGGCGTCCTGTGGAGATACAAGCCTGGGGGCCCTGGTAACGGCGCCGTGGCCGCTCCCTCCTACGAGGTATACCACGAGTCCGGTGGTGGCGGCTACCCTCAAGATTTGGGGGCAGTGGAGGTGACATAGGGGAGAAGTGGGGGGCTCGATGGAGGCTCCGTTAAGGGGGAACCATTGGTTTGTCCCGGGGAACATTGATGGGGGATTTCAGGGTTGGCACAGAACGGGCATCAGACAGCTGAGGGACCTGGGGGTAAAAGAAATGGAAAATACTTTTATAAATTTGTTTCCTTATTTGTGCTTATTGTGCAAAAACAATCAATATTTTGTAGTTCAACCTTTCAACATAATAAGAATGCTTCTCAGGAGTTCCATCGGTACTCTTGGGATCTGAAAAGTGTTCCATGGACAGAATAGTTTGGGAAACCCTGCCCTATGAGGAATGAGTAAATGGACTGGGCCTTGATTCTCTGAGGACTAAGAGGTGATCTCATCCAAACATATAAAACTCTTTAAAGGCTCGGCAGGATAGATGCAGGAAAGATGATTCCCCTGACTGGGGACTAGGGGGGTGGGTGGGGGTGCCTAGAACTAGGAGACACAATCTCTGGAAAAGGAGTCGGCCATTTAAAACTGGGATGAGGAGGGATTTCTTCACTCAGAGGGTGGTGAATCTTTGGATTTATCTATCCCAGAGGGCTGCGGAGGCTCAGTCATTGAGTAAGTTCCTGACTGAGATAGATGGATTTCTACATATTAAAAACATCAAGGGTACATGCTAAGTGGATTGGCCACGCTAAATTGTCCCTTAATTGGATAAAAACTGAATTTTGGTACGCTAAACTTATAAAGAAAAAAAAATCAAGGGATGTGGGGATAGTGCTGGAAAATGGTGTGAAGTGGAAGATCAGCTATGATCTCAATATGATCTCAATAGTTCCTTTGTTTAAGAAGGGTAGCAAGGATAATCCAGGGAACTACAGGCCGGTGAGCCTTACGTCAGTGGTAGGGAAATTACTGGAGAGAATTCTTCGAGACAGGATCTGGAAGCAAATGGGCGTATTAGCAAGTGGCAGCATGATTTTGTGAAGGGGAGGTTGTGTCTCACTAACATGAAAGAGTTTTTCGAAGGGGCCACAAAGATGATTGATGCAGGTAGGGCAGTGGATGTTGTCTATATGGACTTCAGTAAGGCCTTTGACAAGGTCCCTCATGGTAGACTGGTACAAAAGGTGAAGTCATATGGGATCAGGGGTGAGCTGGCTCGTGGATACAGAATTGGCTAGGTCATAGAAGGCAGAGAGTAGCAATGGAAAGGTGCTTTTCTGATTGGAGGGCTGTGACTAGTGGTGTTCCACAGGGATCAGTGCTGGGACCTTTGCTGTTCGTAGTATATATAAATGATTTGGAGGAAAATGTAACTGGTCTGATTAGTAAGTTTGCAGACGACACCAAGGTTGGTGGAATTGCGGATAGCGATGAGGACTGTCAGAAGATACAGCAGGATATAGATTGTTTGGAGACTTGGGCAGAGAGATGGCAGATGGAGTTTAATCCAGACAAATGTGAGGTAATGCATTTTGGAAGGTCTATTGCAGATAGGGAGTCCCACTCCAAGACCACAGTGCATAATATGTACTGACACCTCAGTGTGTTGCTGAGCAAATGTCACATTATCAGAGCCGTTGCCTTTTTGATGAGATGTTAAAGCAAGGTCCCTGTTCAGATAAGGTGTAAAAGGCCCTGTGACACTTTCATCTTAAAAGAAGTGGGGTTCTACACAACACTTGTTCCTCAACCAGAAACAGCAAAAAAGCTAATTCATCCCACTCCTGTTATGGGATCTCACTGTGTACAATCTGCCTGCTGTGTTGCCCTAAATAACGACACCTCAAGAACAGCAACTTAAATTTATACGATCCGTTTGAGGTAGAAAAACATCCCAAGGTGCTTCACAGAGGAAACAAAACTGGACATTGAAGCACTAAAACAGCGGACACAAGTCAGTCATTCAACCCACAAGCAGGGCCAGTGTGAGAGTATTCGGCACCTAAGGCGAACCCACCACACCCCAATTAACTTCCGAAAATAAATATTGTGCATCAGTATGAATAAAAATTCTGCATTTATAATTATTGATTTATCTTACATGAAAAAGGAGAATATTTAATCTGATTGTACATTCTCATTATTTTCCACTTTTCACAAGGTAGAATCTAGAATCCCTGCAGTGCAGAAGGAGGCCATTTAACCCATGGAGTCTGCACGGATCCTGTGATAGAGAACTCTACACAGGCCCACTCCCAATTCCCCGCCCCACCCTATCCCCATAACATAACCTGCACATCTCTAGACACTAAGGGGCAATTTAGCACGGCCAATCCACCTAACCTGCATAACCTTTGGACTGTGGGAGAAAACCAGAGCACCAGGGGGAAACCCTCGCAGACACAGGGAGAACGTGCAGACTCCACAGGCTGAAATCGAACCCGGGCCCCTGGTGCTGTGATGCAGCAGTGCTAACCACTGTGCCGCCGGGATCTTCTTCTTTCGCAGCCCCTCAGGGTCGAGGATGACGTGCTTCCAAACCTGGAATTGCAGACTCTACCACAGGCGGGGCAGGTGGTGATCTATGAGGCAGGTGGATCGGACGCTCTGGATTCTGCATTCTCATTCCGCTACTTACGCTTGGCCTTCAAGTCCTCTACTTGGTGACCCTCGTGGTGGTTGGCACCTTTGCGGATACTTCTTCTCCAGTTTGTGCGTTCTAGGGCAAGCGATTTCCACGTGTCGGTGGGGATGGGGGATGTTGCATTTATTTAGGGAGGTTTTTAGAGTGTCTTTGTTGGGTTTCCTCTGCCCTCCTGGTGATCGCTTGCCACTGCGGAGCTCGAAGAACAGCACTTGTTTCGGGGGTCTTGTGTTGGGCATGGGGCCTGCCCATCGCAGTTGCCAAGCGTGACCAGTGCCTCGATACTGGGGATATTGGCCTGGGACAGGACGCTGACGTCGGTACGCCTATCCCACCACTGGATTTGCAGGATTTTGCGGAGGCAACTTTGGTGATATCCATCCAGGGATTTGAGATGTCTGCTGGACACTGTTCACGTTTCTGATGCATACAGCGGTGTTCCCGATCGCGGGAGGAAAGCTCAACAGCCACGACCGGCTTTTAAAAATGCCGGCTGCGATGGACTTTTGAGATTGCCGGCTATCCCGCGCATGCGTGCCGGATCAAGCAGTGCGCAGGCCTGGAGCCCAGCGGGGTGGGCCGCCTCCTCCTCAGCGTGCTGTCCAGGGTCATTTTTTTTCAGCAAACGACAGACTCCTCCCACCGGAGAAGCCCCGTACGCCGACGTTACGTGCTCTACGTGCAAGAGAGATTCCTCCATCTTGTAGCTGCCAGCAATGCTGGTGTGAATTCCTGGGCCTCTGGTGAACAACCCATGAAGAAGAAGCTGAAAACAGGAACAGAGCCGCATAAAGATGGTTACTTAAGGTGTGGGTTATTAATTGTTCCTCTGCAAATCAGGATCAAAGTTCAGGTGTGTTACCTGCAGGGAAGCACTGGCAAATGAAAGTTTAAAACCCCCAAAACTTCAAAGACATTTGAAGACTAAATATGGCGAGTTCGAGGACAAACCTCTTTATTCTTTTCAACGGACGCAGTGAGATATTAAATCATCAGCTGAAGTCGTTATCAGAAATTTAACATTGAATAACAAAGCAAGTGAGATCGTGAGGACCAAGCTGGCTCACCTGTCACATTAAAGGTAAGCGTAAATGGTGGGTCGCGAAGGTCAGCCAGCGTGAAGGATAGACAGTGTGGGTCGCGAATGATGACCGGTTGGTAAAAATGGGTCCCGGGCAGGGATATTTAATGAATGAGCAAAGGAATGGAAGACATATTTACGGAAATGGCAATCAACATTGGTGGAAAGTCTCCGTCTTCCTATTCTTCAGTGGGGTTTTATAATGGATCAAAGCATGGGCCTCCATCCACCTAGAAATTTACATTTAAAAGATGTATGAGCATTTGCCGACAATGGCAACTCTATCGAGTAGAGAAAACCCTGAATGCTTTCATGCAACTGAGATTAGGGTCTGAAGACGTGTGCAGGCCCACTCAACAGCACCTTAGTGCATCCATTGGGTGTTTTGCAGAACTATATTTTCATAGAATTTACAGTGCAGAAGGAGGCTATTCGGCCCATCGAGTCTGTACCGGCTCTTGGAAAGAGCACCCTACTCAAGGTCAACACCTCCAACCTATCCACATAACCCAGTAACCCCACCCAACACTAAGGGCAATTTTGGACACTAAGGGCAATTTATCATGGCCAATCCACCTAACCTGCACATCTTTGGACTGTGGGAGGAAACCGGAGCACCCGGAGGAAACCCACACACACACGGGGAGGATGTGCAGACTCCGCACAGACAGTGGCCCAAGCCGGAATCGAACCTGGGACCCTGGAGCTGTGAAGCAATTGCGCTATCCACAATGCTACCGTGCTGCCCCACACACCGTGCTGTGGTCACACACACAGGGAAAGTGACAATGGGAATAGCTCAGGCCATTCTCAGTAGCTTTCATGTTTGCACCTCATCATTGCAGCCCCATAACTAGAGTGTTTATTCCATGGATACACTTGCTTCTTGAGAGCCAAATATAAAATTGGGTCTAGATTTAAATCCAGCGGGAGCTGAATGGCTCATTGCCAAATGGCCCAGGACCATAAGGTGACCTGACCCATGGAATCAAAACCAACAAACAACCAATGTCACCAGGAGGGCGACAGTGTGGTACCTTCATCTTGTCCGGTTAATATACTGTCTGCACCATCCCAAGCCGAAGCTTCAAGGCAGCTAGGGTTAACACTGCAGAACAGAACAATTCCTACTGTTATTACCCAAATTCTCAGATGAGTTACAGTTTATATCTAGGTCTTTTTCCGCAGCTTTGGCCTCAGGAAAATGTGTGATGTATTAGGAAGAGTGTTTGCCATTACCCTTGGGTTTGCTGGAATTCATGTAGATTTAATTAAGGCTGATTTATTGATCCATAGATAACACTTCAAAGACACAGGAGCTTTACCTAAACCTACTTCTGATCTACATTTCATCTTGTTCTGACATGATGCATGATCTTAAATCATTGAAGTGATTTCATATAAATTCTACAGCTTTTCATTTCTCCTTGAGGTTTTTGGGATTTGAAACATGTTGCTGCTATTGTTATTTTATGTCCTTCTGGTCATTTCCTGGCTCAGTTGGATCACAGCCAGCAGCATCTTCGGAATCCAAACACCTCAAGGTGAAATGAAGAGCTGTAGATTTATAGGATATATCTTGGATGATTTGAGATAAATCTCACCTGAGATTTTCCACCCACCTGACACTTCCACTGATATCTTTCTGCAGTCTCCAGCTTTCTTCCTCATCATAGAACATACATAGAGCGCAGAAGGAGGCCATTCGGCCCATCAAGTCTGCACCAACCCACTTAAGCTCTCACTTCCACCCTATCCCCGTAACCCAATAACCCCTCCTAACCTTTTTGGACACTCAGGGCAATTTATCATGGCCAATCCACCTAACCTGCACGTCTTTGGACTGTGGGAGGAAACCAGAGCACCGGGAGGAAACCAACGCAGACACGGGGAGAACGTGCAGACTCCACACAGACAGTGACCCAGCGGGGAATCGAACCTGGGACCCTGGCGCTGTGAAATCACAGTACTAGCCACTTGTGCTAACGTGCTGCCCTAAATCATGTCCAAAGATGTGCAGGTTAGGTGGGGTTACGGGGATAAGTGGGCCTAGGTAGGGTGATCTTCCAGAGGGTCGGTGCAGACCCGGTGGGGTGAATGACCTCCTTCTGCACTGCAGGAATTCTTTTTTTTTCTCTTTTAAAAAAAATAAAAATTTAGAGTCCCCAATTCATTTTTTTCCAATTAAGGGGCAATTTAGCGTGGCCAATCCACCTACGCTGCACATCTTTGGGTTGTGGGGGCGAAACCCACGCAAGCACGGGGAGAATGTGCGAACTCCACACGGACAGTGACCCGGAGCTGGGATCGAACCTGGGACCTCGGCGCCGTGAGGCAGCAGGGCTAACCCACTGCGCCACCGTGCTGCCCCACTGTAGGAATTCTATGAGATGTTTAGTCTATCAACCACACAACCACTCACCTGCAAAAGTCCTTCAAGTCCAAATCATTGAAATGTGCCACACAAAGCAACGGACCTGGTCCGAAGGCCTGAGCACTACACTTGGAAACAGTCCGTCGCTCACGATCTGATGATCTGGTCATGATCACATTGTTGTCTGTGGGAGCTCGCTGTGCGCGGGCTGGCTGTGACTGCAGTGACTACAATTTGGAAGGCATGATGGGATGTCCTGAGGTTGTGAATGGAGCTATAGAAATGCTTTCTTTCCGTTCCAATTCTGTCCTGAATTCAGAGTGATCCTCAAGCCCTTCCTTCGCTACTAAATGGATTATAGCCTATATTTCATTGACACTACGCAGTATACTGTTTTACTAAATGGAGGTTCGCATTGTTTCGAATTAGTGACAGGGTTCGTGAAATCGCAAAGCGTCAAACTCGGATGAGACAACATTCCAGTCAAAGTCATAGAATCATATAGATTTTCAGTGCAGAAAGAGGTCATTCGGCCCATCAGGTCTGCACGGGCCCTTGAAAAGAGCACCCTACCCAAGCCCATACCTCCACCCTATCCCCAAACCTCCACCCTATCCCCGTAACTCCACCTAACTTTTTTTATAGACACTAAGGGCAATTTAGCATAGCCAATCCACCTAACCCGCACATCTTTGGACTGTGGGAGGAAACCGGAGCACCCGGAGGAAACCCACGCAGACAGAGGGAGAACGTGCGGTCTCCGCACCGACAGTGACCCAAGCCGTGGGATCCTGGGGCTGTGAAGCAACTGTGCTACCATGCTGCCCAAACCAGTCCTGAACCAACCCCGCCAACTAAACAGCAAATCCCATGAAACAATGCTAGTGATAAACTAGTAATTACTCGCTGGTAGCTCCGGATTAGAGGAACCTGCCTGGGCTTGTCACATTACTGTGCCGACCAATCAGAGGGTCACTCCACCTGCTCGCTCACCTGCATTGGGTTCCCCCATCCAACCTCATAGAGATGCTCAGGAAATTGGAATGCAGCACAAAAACAGTGACGGCATTGACGACACGATGGTCCGTATCGCTGCTGCCCAAAGACAAGAGAAAGCAGAAAAATATTACAGTTTTTCCAGAGCTAACTTCTGACACTATTCGATGAAAAGCACTGGTCATTTACAAGATCAGGCCATTGTAAGGTATGAACAAATTGAATAAAGAATTCTTTCACATATTTACTGCTGCACTGCGTTTTCATTTGGCATTTGAATCTGTCGTTTTTGACATAGGCTGTATTTGTAGGCATACCAGGTCACATAGAGACACACTCGTATGGGAGTGGGCCTTCTCGGCCATAATGAAATTCCGCTTCACACAGATTTATGGAGGGATCGGGATTTGATTCATTGGGATCTTACTGTATCATCTTTCTCAACAACAACCTTTATTTATATTTCACCTTTAACATGATAAATAATCTAATAATAATCTTCATTGTCACAAGTAGGCTTACATTAACACTGCAATGATGTTACTGTGAAAACCCCCTAGTCGCCACACTCCGGCGCCTGTTCGGGTACACTGAGGGAGAATCCAGAATGCCCAATTCACTAAACAAGAAGGGAATTCAGAGCTGAGGATGGAGGCAGCTGAAGGCACAGCCACCATACTTAGAGTCATTACAATTAGCCAATTAGAACACAGCTCTCAGTAGTTCTAAACTAATACCCAATGAACAGAATCACCTAAGGGTTGCAAGATTTGCGGTATAGAAACTCAGAAGCATATGGAGATTGTAACATCACATCCCACTGGATTCAGGTTTTAGTAACACAAACAGTGACAAGAGTTGCTCTTGGAGACAGTCTTTTCTGTGCTGTTATGATGCTTGGATACAGCAGATTGTGACAAATTCATAGCGTGTTCCAGTTGGTAAATTGCCACACTGTCTGAAATTGTACTTACTTAATTCTGAACATGTTGATGGCTCACTGATCCTTCAGGTACACAACACAACCTCCCTGTACATGGTTCCCATCCCCTTCGAGAATTCCCACCCCCTCCCTCAATTCCTATTTCTGCTCCCTCCCCGCAGAATTCTTTCCCTTTCGCATCATTCCCATTCCATTCTACAATTCCCATTCCCCTTCAGATTTCCCATCCCCTCACACCAACACATGGTTCCCACTCCCTCTCACCACATCATTCCCATTGCGTAATCCCCATTTCTTCACACCAGAATTCCCATCCCCTCTCCAGAATGCCCATTCCCTCCCACCAGAATCCCCATTCTCTCCCACCAGAATTTCCTTTCCCTCTCACATCATTCACATTCTGTTGCACAATTCCTATTTCTTCCTAGATTTCCCATTCTCTCACAGCAGAATTTCCATTCCCTCCCACCAGAATACCCATTCCCAGGGCAGCACGGTGGCGCAGTGGGTTAGCCCTGCTGCCTCACGACGCTGAGGTCCCAGGTTCGATCCCGGCTCTGGGTCACTGTCCGTGTGGAGTTTGCACATTCTCCCCGTGCCTGCGTGGGTTTCGCCCCCACAACCCAAAGATGTGCAGGGTAGGTGGATTGGCCATGCTAAATTGCCCCTTAATTGGAAAAAATTAATTGGGTACTCTAAATTTATAAAAAAAGAAAAAAAAGAAAAAGAATACCCATTCCCTTACAGAATTCTCATTTCCTCTCACCACGCTATTTCCATTCCATAATTCCCATTCCTTCTTAGATTTCCCATACTCTCCCAGCAGAATTCTCATTCCCTCTCACATTATTCCCATGCCATTGCACGATTCCCATGCCTTTCTAGATTTACCACTCCCTCCCACCAGAATCCCCATCCCCTCAAAGCATCCTCATTTCTAGATTATCCCCATTCCCTCACATCATCGCCATTTTCACAGAATCCCTATTCTCTCCCAGCAGAAACCCATTCCCTCATAAAATCTCCATTCTCTCCCAGTAGAATCTCCATTCCTCGCAGCAGAATCACCATTCCCTCTGAGAATCCCCATTCCCTCAGAAAAATTCCCATTCCCTCACAGATTCACCATTCATAAGAACATAAGGACTAGGAACAGGAGTCGGCCATCTGGCCCTTCGAACCTGCTCCGTCATTCAATGAGATCTTTTGTGGACTCAGCTCCACTTTCCGGCCCGAACACCATAACCCTTTATTCCTTTATTCTTCAAAATACTATCCATCACTATCTTAAAAACAATTAATGGAGGAGCCTCAACTGCTTCACTGGGCAGAGAATTCCAGATTGACAACCCTTTGGGTGAAGACGTTCCTCCTAAACTCAGTCCTAAATCTACTTCCCCTTATTTTGAGGCTATGCCCCCTAGTTCTGCTTTCACCCGCCAGTGGAAACAACCTGCCCGCATTTATCCTATCTATTCCCTTCATAATTTTATAGGTTTCTATAAGATCCCCCCTCATCCTTCTAAATTCCAACGAGTACAGTCCCAGTCTACTCAACCACTCCTCGTAATCCAACCCCCTCAACTCTGGGATTAACCTAGTAAATCTCCTCTGCACCCTCCAGCGCCAGTACGTATGTCCTTTCTCAGGTAAGGAGACCAAAACTGAGCACGATGCTCCACTATCCCCTCTCACAATCCCCATTCCCCCTCAGAATCCCCATTCCCCCTGAGAATCCCCATTCCCTCTCAGAATCCACGTTCCCCCTCAGAATCCACGTTATTCTCATAATTCCCATTCCCTCTCATAATCCCCAATTCCCTCACAGAATCCCCATTCCCTCTCAGAATTCCCCATTCCCTCTCAGAATTCCTCATTCCCTCACAGAATTCCCATTCCCTCACATAATTCCCATTTCCTCTCACAATCCCCATTCCCTCTCTCAGAATCCCCATTCCCTCTCACAATCCCCATTCCGTCTCTCAGATTCCCCATTCCCTCTGATTCCCTATTTCAAAATTCCCATTCACTGTCAGAATTCCCATTCCCTCTCACAATCCCATTCCCTCTCAGAATCCCCATTCCCTCTCAGAACGCCCCATTCCCTCTCAGAATTCCCATTCCTTCACAGAATCCCCATTATCTCTCTGAATTCCCCATTCCCTCAGAATTCCCATTCCCTCTCAGACTTCCCATTCCCACAGAATTTCCATTCCCTCACATAATTCCCATTCCCTCACAGAATCCCCATTCCCTCTCTGAATTCCCTTTCCCTCTCTCAGAAGTCCCATTCACGCTCACTATCCCCATTCCCTCTCAGAATTCCCATTCCCTCTCAGAATTCCCCATTCCCTCTCTGAATTCCCCCTTGCCTCACAGAACTCCCATTCCCTCTCAGAATCCCCATTCCCTCTATGAATTACCATTCCCTCTCAGTTTCCCCATTCCCTCTCAGAATTCCCCATTCCCTCACAGAATTCCTATTCCCTCTCAGAATTCCCCATTCCCTCTGATTCCCTATTTCAAAATTCCCATTCACTGTCAGAATTCCCATTCCCTCTCACAATCCCATTCCCTCTCAGAATCCCCATTCCCTCTCAGAATGCCCCATTCCCTCTCAGAATTCCCATTCCCTCACAGAATCCCCATTATCTCTCTGAATTCCCCATTCCCTCAGAATTCCCATTCCCACAGAATTTACATTCCCTCACATAATTCCCATTCCCTCACAGAATCCCCATTCCCTCTCTGAATTCCCTTTCCCTCTCTCAGAAGTCCCATTCACGCTCACTATCCCCATTCCCTCTCAGAATTCCCATTCCCTCTCTGAATTCCCCATTCCCTCTCTGAATTCCCCCTTGCCTCACAGAACTCCCATTCCCTCTCAGAATCCCCATTCCCTCTCTGAATTACCATTCCCTCTCAGTTTCCCCATTCCCTCCCAGAATTCCCCATTCCCTCACAGAATTCCTATTCCCTCTCAGAATTCCCCATTCCCTCACAGGATCACCATTCCCTCATGGAATGCCCATTCCCTCTCAGAATTCCCCATTCCCTCACATAATTCCCATTCCCTCACAGAATTCCTATTCCCTCTCTGAATTCCCCATTCCCTCTCAGAATTCCCATTCCCTCTCAGAATTCCTGCTCACAATCCCCATTCCCTCTCAGAATTCCCAGTCCCTCTCAGAATACCCCATTCCCTCAGATTCCCCCATTCCCTCTCAGAATTCCCCATTCCCTCTCAGATTCCCCCATTCCCTCTCTGAATTCCCCATTCTCTCTCAGAATTCCTCATTCCCTCTCAGAATTCCCATTCCCTCTCTGAATTCCCCATTCCCTCTCTGAATTCCCACTTGCCTCACAGAATTCCCATTCCCTCTCAGAATTCCCATTCCCTCTCAGAGTTCCCCATTCCCTCTCAGATTCCCCATACCCTCAGAATTCCCATTCCCCCTCAGAATTTCCCATTCCTGCTCACAATCCCCATTCCCTCTCAGAATTCCCATTCCCTCTCAGAATACCCCATTCCCTCAGATTCCCCCATTCCCTCTCAGAATTCCCCATTCCCTCTCAGAATTCCCATTCTCTCTCAGAATTCCCATTCTCTTCTCAGAATTCCCCATTCCCTCTCAGAATTCCCATTCCCTCTCTGAATTCCCCATTCCCTCTCAGATTCCCCATACCCTCAGAATTCCCATTCCCCCTCAGAATTCCCCATTCCCTCTCAGAATTCCCCATTCCCTCTCAGAATTCCCATTCCCTCTCAGAATACCCCATTCCCTCTCAGATTCCCCATTCCCTCTCAGAATTCCCATTCCCTCTCAGAGGTCCCCATTCCCTCTCAAATTCCCCATACCCTCAGAATTCCCACTCCCCCTCAGAATTCCCCATTCCCCCTCAGAATTCCCCATTCCCTCTCAGATTCCCCATTCCCTCTCAGAATTCCCCCAATCCCTCTCAGAATTCCCCATTCCCTCTCAGATCCCCCATTCACCCTCAGAATTCCCATTCCCCTTCAGAATTCCCCATTCCCTCTCAGAATTCCCCATTCCCTCTCAGATTCCCCATTCCCTCTCAGAATTCCCATTCCCTCTCTGAATTCCCATTCGCTCTCAGGATTCCCATTCCCTCTCAAAATTCCCATTCACTCTCAGAATTCCCATTCCCGCTCACTATCCCCATTCCCTCTCTGAATTCCCCATTCCTTCTCTGAATTCCCATTCCCTCTCAGAATCCCCATTCCCTCTCAGAACTCCCCATTCCCTCTCAGAATTCCCATTCCCTCACAGTATCCCCATTACCTCTCTGAATTCCCCATTCCCTCTTAGAATTCCCATTCCCACAGAATTCCCATTCCCTCACATAATTCCCATTCCCTCACAGAATCCCCATTGCCTCTCTGAATTCCCTTTCCCTCTCCCAGAAGTCCCATTCCCGCTCACTATCCCCATTCCCTCTCGGAATCCCCATTCCCTCTCAGAAATCCCATTCCCTCTCAGAATTCCCATTCCCTCTCTGAATTCCCCATTCCCTCTCTGAACACCCCTTGCCTCACATAATCCCCATTCCCTCTCTGAATTCCCAATCCCTCTCAGTTTCCCCATTCCCTCCCAGAATTCCCCATTCCCTCCCAGAATTCCTATTCACTCTCAGAATTCCCCATACCCTCACGGAATACCCATTCCCTCTCAGAATTCCACATTTCCTCCCAGAATTCCCATTCCCTCACAGAATTCCCATTCCCTCTCTGAATTCCCCATTCCCTCTCAGAATTCCCATTCCCTCTCTCAGAATTCCCGCTCACAATCCCCATTCCTTCTCAGAATCCCCATTCCCTCTCTGAATTCCCATTCCCTCTCAGTTTCCCCATTCCCTCCCAGAATTCCCCATTCCCTCACAGAATGCCCATTCCCTCTCAGAATTCCCCATTCCCTCACAGAATCCCCATTCCCTCACAGAATGCCCATTCCCTCTCAGAATTCCACATTCCCTCTCAGAATTCCCATTCCCCCTCTCAGAATTCCCACTCAGAATCCTGGTTCCCTCTCAGAATCCCCATTCCCTCTCTCAGAATCCCCATTCCCTCTCAGAATCCCTGTTCCCTCTCAGAATCCCTGTTCCCTCTCTGAATTCCCCATTCCTCTCTCAGAATTCCCGCTCACAATCCCCATTCCCTCTCTGAATTCCCATTCCCTCTCAGAATCCCCATTCCCTCTCAGAATCCCCATTCCCTCTCTCAGAATTCCCATTCTCACTCTGAATTCCCATTCCCTCACAGAATTCCCATTCCCTCTCAGAATTCCCATTCCCTCTCACAATCCCCATTCCCTCTCTGAATCCCCATTCCCTCTCTCAGAATCCCCATTCCCTCTCTCTGAATTCCCATTCTCTCTCTGAATTCCCATTCCCTCTCAAAACTCCCCATTCCCTCTCAGAACTCCACATTCCCTCTCTAAATCCCATTCCCTCTCAGAATCCCCATGCCCTCTCAGAATTCCTCATTCCCTCTAAGAATCCCCATTCTGGGGCGGCACAGTGGTTAGCATTGCTACCTGCGGCACTGAGGACCTGGGTTCGAATCCTGGCCCTGGGTCACTGTCTGTGTGGAGTTTGCACATTCTCCACGTGCCTGCGTGGGTTTCACCCCCACAACCCAAAGATGTGCAGGTTAGGTGGATTGACCATGCTAAATTGCCCCTTAATTGGAAAAAATAATTGGGTATTCTAAATTTTTTTTTAAAAGAAAAAAAAGAATCCCCATTCCCTCTCTGAATTCCCATTATCTCTGTTTCCCCATCCCCTCCCAGAATTCCCTATTCCTTCACAGAATTTCCATTCCCTCTCAGAATTCCCCATTCCCTCACGGAATGCCCATTCCTCTCAGAATTCCCATTCCCTCACAGAATTCCCATTCCCTCACATAATTCCCTTTCCCTCACAGAATCCCCATTCCCTCTCTGAATTCCCCATTCCCTCTCAGAATTCCCATTCCCTCTCAGAATTCCCCATTCCCTCACAGAATTCTCATTCCCTCACAGAATTCTCTTACCCTCACAGAATCCCCATTCCCTCTCTGAATTCTCCATCCCCTCAGAATTCCCATTCCCTCTCAGAATTCCCGCTCACAATCCCCATTCCCTCTCAGAATCCCTGTTCTCTCTCAGAATCCCCATTCACCCTCTCAGAATCCCCATTCCCTCTCAGAATCCCTGTTCCCTCTCAGAATCCCTGTTCCCTCTCAGAATCCCCATTCCCTCTCTCAGAATTCCCCATTCCCTCTCAGAATCCCTGTTCCCTCTCAGAATCCCCATTCCCTCTCTCAGAATTCCCCATTCCCTCTCTGAATTCCCATTCCCTCTCTGAATTCCCATTCCCTCTCTCAGATGTCCCATTCCCGCTCACTATCCCCATTCCCTCTGTTTCCCCATTCCCTCCCAGAATTCCCCATTCCCTCCCAGAATTCCTCATTCCCTCACAGAATGCCCATTCCCTCTCAGATTTCCACATTCCCTCTCAGAATTCCCATTCCCTCACAGAATTCCTATTCCCTCACATTATTCCCTTTCCCTCACAGAATCCCCATTCCCTCAGAATTCCCATTCCCTCTCACAATCCCCATGCCCTCTCAGAATTCCCCATTCCCTCTCAGATTCCCCCAATCCCTCTCAGAATTCCCCCAATCCCTCTCAGAATTCCCCATTCCCTCTCAGATCCCCCATTCACCCTCAGAATTCCCATTCCCTTCAGAGTTCCCCATTCCCCCTCAGAATTCCCCATTCCCTCTCAGGTTCCCCATTCCCACTCAGAATTCCCAGTCCCTCTCAGATTCCCCCATTCCCTCTCAGATTCCCCATTCCCCCTCAGATTCCCCATTACCCCTCAGATTCCCCATTCCCTCTCAGAATTCCCATTCCTGGAGTTTGCACATTCTCCCCGTGTTTGAGTGGGTTTCGCCCCCACAACCCAAAGATGTGCAGGGTAGGTGTATTGGCCAGGCTAAATTGCCCCTTAATTGGAAAAAATGAATTGGGTAATCTAAATTTTAAAAAAAGAATCCCCATTCCCCCTTCAGAATTACCATTCCCTCTCAGAATTCCCCATTCCCTCTCAGAATCCCCCATTCCCCCTCAGAATCCCCCATCCCCCCTCAGAATCCCCCATTCCCCCTCAGAATCCCCCATTCCCCCTCAGAATCCCCCATTCCCCCTCAGAATCCCCCATCCCCCCTCAGAATCCCCCATTCCCCCTCAGAATCCCCCATTCCCCCTCAGAATCCCTCATTCCCCCTCAGAATCCCCCATTCCCCCTCAGAATCCCCCATTCCCTCTTTCTCTGCGCCACGTGCTCTGCTTCGAGCCGGTCACGTGGTCCCGGGCGGCGCGAGCGGGAGGTTCAGTCCATTCCCGCTATGGGGGTGAATATATGAAACCTTCCTCATTCCCCCTGCCCGCCCGTCCCAGCCTCTCAGACTCCGCCTTCGCCCCTCAAGAAGTGTTTGGTCCTCCATCAACACCTCCGAGTGCAGTCAGCCTGGCGCATTGTGTGGGAGCCTGTGCGGAGAGAGAGTAGCCCCCCCCCCCCCCCGGGTGTTGGCGATGGGCCGGTCCGCCTCAGGCGCAGCCGCGCGGGGAGCCGCCGCCATTTGCCGCCCGCCCGCCCCGAGCCCGCCTGGTCCCCGCGGCGCACAGCCCGGCTCCCTCGGCACACAGCCCGGCTCCCTCGGCACACAGCCCGGCCCCGCCAACTCGACGCCAGGTGCGACTGCGAAGCGACGGGGAGGCGGGAAGGACCGGGACCGAGCTTGAAGGCGGGGGTGTGATGGCGGCCCCGCGGCGTCGAAAGAAAATGAGGCCCCTGTGTTTGTGGGGGAGGTGGGGTGCCTGTGTGTGGATAGGTGCGGGCCCCCCTGTGTGGGGGAGGGGGGGGGGGGGGGTGCGGGCCCCCCTGTGTGGGGGAGGAGGGCCCCCCCTGTGTGGGGGAGGAGGGCCCCCCTGTGTGGGGGAGGAGGGCCCCCCTGTGTGGGGGAGGAGGGGGGGGTGCGGGCCCCCATGTGTGGGGGAGGAGGGGGGGTGCGGGCCCCCCTGTGTGGGGGAGGAGGAGGGGGGGTGCGGGCCCCTTGTGGGAGAGGAGGGGGGGTGCGGGCCCCTGTGTGGGGAGGAGGAGGGGGGGTGCGGGCCCCTGTGTGGGGGAGGAGGAGGGGGGGTGCGGGCCCCTGTGTGGGGGAGGAGGAGGGGGGGGTGCGGGCCCCTGTGTGGGGGAGGAGGGGGGGGGGGCGGGCCCTGTGTGGGGGAGGAGGGGGGGGGGGGGGGTGGTGCGGGACCTGTGTGGGGGAGGAGGGGGGGGGGTGTGCGGGCACCTGTGTGGGGGAGGAGGGGGGGGGGTGGTGCGGGCCCTGTGTGGGGGAGGGGGGGGGGGTGGGCGGGGCCCTGTTGGGGGAGGAGGGGGGTGGTGGCGGGCCCCGTGTGGGGGAGGAGGGGGGGGGTGGTGGGGGCCTGTGTGGGGGAGGAGGGGGGGGTGGTGCGGGCCCTGTGTGGGGGAGGAGAGGGGGGGGGGTGGTGCGGGCCCCTGTGTGGGGGCAGGAGGGGGGGGGGGGGGTGGTGCGGGGCCCCTTGTGGGGGAGGAGGTGGGGGGGGTTGGTGGCGTGGCCCCTGTGTGGGGGAGGAAGGGGGGGGTGGATGGTGGCGGGACCTGTTGTGGGGGGAGGGAGGGGGGGGGGGGGTGGTGCGGGCCCCTGTGGGGGAGGAGGGGGGAGGTGGTGCGGGCACCCTGTGTGGGGAGGAGGGGGGGGGTGGTGCGGGCCCCTTTGTGGGGGAGGGGGGAGGGTAGGTGAGGGCCCCTGTGTGGGGAGGAGGGGGGGAGGTGCGTGCGGCGCCCCTGTGTGGGGGACGGATGGGGGGGGGGTGGGTGCGGTACCCTGTGTGGGGGAGGAGGGGGGGGTGGTGGTGCTGGCCCCTGTGTGAGGTGAGGAGGGGGGGGAGGTGGTGCGCGGCCCATGTGTGGGGGAGGGAGGGGGGGGGTGGCTGCGGGGCCCCTGTTGTGGGGGAGGAGGGGGGGGGGTGCGGGGCCCCTGTGTGGGGAGGAGGGGGGGGGGGTGGTCTGCGGGACACCACTGTGTGGGGAGGAGGGGGGGGGTGGTGCGGGCCCCTGTGTGGGGGAGGGGGGGGGTGGTGCGTTGCCCCTGTGTGGGGGAGGAGGGGGGGGTGGTGTGGGGGAGGAGGGGGGGGGTGGTGCGGGCCCCTGTGTGGGGGAGGAGGGGGGGTGGTGCGGGCCCCTGTGTGGGGGAGGAGGGGGGGGGTGCGGGCCCCTGTGTGGGGGAGGAGGGGGGGGGGTGGTGGTGCGGGCCCCTGTGTGGGGGAGGAGGGGGGGGGGGTGGTGCGGGCCCCTGTGTGGGGAGGAGGGGGGGTGCAGGCCCCTGTGTGGGGGAGGACAGGGGGGTTGGGTGCGGGCCCCTGTGTGGGGGAGGACAGGGGGGTTGGGTGCGGGCCCCTGTGTGGGGGAGGAGGGGGGGTGTGCGGGCCCCTGTGTGGGGGAGGAGGGGGGGTGCGGGCCCCTGTGTGGGGGAGGGGCGTGGGCCCCTGTGTGGGGGAGGGGCGTGGGTGCTGGCCCCTGAGTGGGGAGGATGGGGTGTGGGCCCTGTGGGAGGTTTGAGTTCCTGGGTGAGGGCATCCGTGGACTGAGGGGGTGTAGGACCCCTATGTGGGAGGAGGGGGGGGGGGGGGGGGGTGTTGGCCCTGGGGTTGGGGCCACTGTGGGATGGGGGCGGGAGAGCCCATGTCATTGGAGTGCAGACATGCTCAACATACACGTAGCTGGGGGGGGGGGGGGGGAATGGGAGATTAGATTTGGATGGGCCAGGCGCAAAGAGGGAGTCATTGGGGTCTGGGGGTGACGGACAGGGCCGCACTGATTCCTGGGGCAGACACGCACTGGGCCGGGGGAGTTTCAAGTACGATATTGGCTCACACTGGGAGAGGGCGTGTGTTTCGCAACTTACTCAATGACTGATGCAGAGAAGATTCCTGTTTTGTTCAACATTCCAGCACCCAGGAATATCTTGGATATTTTTCGTTGGGACGAGGGAGACAGGAGGATGGGATGGTGAAGAAAGAAATGGAGGGAGGGGAGGGTAATGGGAAGGGATCCTGTATGAAAACGAGAGGGCTGGAGAGTGGGAAGGAGGGAGGTAGGTTAGAGGAGGACACAGATGGAAGAAAGAGAATTGGGATGGAGGAGGGAGAGAGGAGGATGGAGATGGAAATCAGAAAATGGGAGATGGAGGGAGAGAGGTGATGGTGTGGGGCCAGGTATAGGCAGGGGCAAGAAGGATGGTGGAAAGAGATAGTGTGTAATGGACAGGGAATGAGGGATGGAGGGAGAGATTTGGGGAAGGAGAAGAATAGTGGGGGTGATTAATGGAGGTGAAAGAAAGATGGTAGGAGGCGGGAAGATGCTAGGACTGATCAGGGAGGGGCATAAATATAACAAAAAGTCGAAAGTATAGAGTTTAAAAATAAAGTTAAACAAAAGGTTTAGGTTCACTACAGCAATTTTCAAAAAATTAAGACTTAAGTAATTGACTTGTTTTATCTGAATTTCTATTTTGATAATTGAAAAACATCTTTGTTTTTGTGAATTTTTGAACTAATAGTTTATAAAGTACGGTAGCTTGTATGTTTAATAAATGGGATGGTAATTGATTCAAACATGGCAAAATGATTTGTCAATAATACAGAATTTATTCCTTTCTTCATTTGTGCAGTCAGTCCTTTTGGAATTTAGTTGTAATAATTAGCAGTTTCATTTTCACACGACACTTTGTTATTTAAATTAGACTTGTCTTGTGTCCAATTTAAACATTTAGTTACTTTTATTAATGCTCAGCATTGGCGGCCAGTGACGCAGTGGTTAGCACTGGGACTACTGATCTTAGGGGAGGGGTCACTGAGGGAGGGGACCCGGCCCTGGGTCATTGTCCGCGTGGAGTTTGCACATTCTTCCGTGTCTGCGTGGGTTTCGCCCCCACAACCCAAAGATGTGCTGCTTAGGTGGATTGGCCACGCTAAATTGCCCCTTAATTGGGAAACAAAACCTCTAAAATTAAAAAAAATGCTCAGCATGTTGGTGCCAACATTAATTGTCCTAGATACCCTGAGAAATGCACTACATTTACTGTGATCTAATGCAACCTGAGAAACTTGTTAAATCACTTTAGAGGGCAGCTAAGAATGAACCACATTGGTGTGAGACTCAGGGTGATGAATGGGCCAAATGGTAGCTTTCGTTCCACAGGACTTTAGTGAACCAGTCGGATTATTACAATAATCTGAAGCTTCATGGTCGCTTTCACTGATACGAGCTTTTTATTTTCTGATTTTCTTTTGAAGAGGCTGAATTGATACTTTCAAACTACCACAATTTAATTTGGATTTGCAATCTCTGGATTAACAGCGATCAGACAGTTGCTACCAGCTTGGTTTATCTTTGTTTTGTTGCTTGCATTGTTTATGCTTTGCTCTTTCCTCTCATATTATCCCGCCTTTTTTTCTCTCTTCCCGTTTCCCTCTTTTCACCCCTTCCCAACACCCAACTCTTCATCTACATTCCTTCCTCTCCGTTTTCTTCTCAGTTTTCCTTTCCATGTTTCCTAAAGGAGTTGATTTTTGACGAGGAAGAATTCTATGGCTGACAGCCTGGGATACCTTGCCCAAGGTGCCACTCTTAATGCTTGGTTCCGCAACACCTCAGTACATCTCATTCCACATCTCATACCCCCACAGCTGCACTTTGCAGCCTGAATCGCTGAGAATCATGAGGGGATGCTAGAAGTTTTTGCCAAAGAAGAATGAACAAATCCAAAGAAGCCTTATTCTTGCTCAGTGGTCACATTTGGGTTCTTCTGTTACTCAAGTCATTGACCTTTTTACACGTATATTAATATTGTGGAAACCACCGTAAGCAGGATTGGCATTTTAAATGGAAGTGGATCAACAGGAAACATGACGGGCAGGTAGTACCACCAGGAGAGCAAAGGCATTGAAGAGGAACAACAGGACCTCCTGGCGGTTATGAGGGAGTAAGTTGCACATTTGGTGGCTATTGATCCGGTCGCACTTTTGGACCTTTTTCCCTGACTTTTTTGTACTTTTGAGCGCTGGATTTGAAAGCATAGGCACTCAGGTACTGATTCCAGATACAGGTGTATGGAATTAAGAAGCAGAAAGAATCGCAAACAGTTACAGAAGTGGGCAAACAAGGGCAGTGTAGAAGTTGCTGATGAGGACAATATGGCCGATGTCTGGACCCCGGTGCAGACAGCCCAGCCAACAACAGAGCATCTGCTGAAGGTTAGCCAAGAAGGCTTCACCGCGCTAAAACGGGACAGTTTAGACCCGATTCAGAAATCAATCGAGCGCCTGGAGCACAGGCTGGATGCCCAGGATCGAACGATCCAGAAGCTGAAAAAGGCGCTAGAGGAACAGGAGGATCACAACGGCGGTGGAGGTGGAGATTGAGAGGTTGAAAGACCCAACAAAAAAAGCTTCTGGAAAAGGTGGAGGACCTGGAAAATAGGTCCCATCGACAGAATTTGAGAATCGTTGGTCTCCTGGAGGGGGCTGAGGGAGAGAATGCTGCCGCATATGTGGCAGACATGCTCCAGAAGCTGTTGGGGGATGATGTTTCCCCCCGCCCATTGGAGGCGGACAGGGCGCACTGAGCCCTAGCGATGCAGCCGCAAGCCCCCCCCCCGAGCAATGGTGGTCAGGTTCCTGGACAAGGAGCGGGTGCTACAGTGGGCCAAGCGCACGCGGAGCTGCCATTGGAACAATAGCGTCTTGCGCATCTACCAGGACCTGAGGGTGGAGGTGGCCAGAAGGAGGGCAGGCTACAGGCAAATCAGAGAGATTTTGTTCAAGAAGCAGGTGAAGTTTGGGCTGCTGTACCCGGTGCACCTTTGGGTCATGCACGAGGGATGGCACCATTACTTTGAAAGCCCGAGGACACGATGGACTTCGCTAAGAGAGAAGGGCCCGTGCCGAACTGAGGACTTTTTGGACTTGAGTTAAAAAGTCACTAAGCGGTGTTTACACTTTTTTCGTGTGTTCTTTTTTCTCTTCTGTACTCGGGTTTTCGCTGGAAAAAGAGAGTAGTTAAGGTATTTGGTGCTCTGATCGGGGTGGTTGGAAGTGCCTATTACTTATGAAATGAAAATGAAATGAAAATCGCTTATTGTCACGAGTAGGCTTCAATGAAGTTACTGTGAAAAGCCCCTAGTCGCCACATTCCGGCGCCTGTCCGGGGAGGCTGGTACGGGAATCGAACCGTGCTGCTGGCCTGATTGGTCTGCTTTAAAAGCCAGCAATTGAGCTCAGTGAGCTAAACCAGCCCCTGCTATTTATTTTACTCGATTTGCACTAGCGTCGGGGTTTTCTTTGTTCCTTGATTTTTTTTTCAGAGCAATTGCTCGAGGATGGCTGGTTTGGGGAAGTGGGGGGGGGGTCAAAGGGAACAATAGGTGGGAGACTTGTTGGAGTCGAGAGTCACCTGGCTAGCTGGGTGAGCTGGTCTAGGGAAGCCAGGTGGGGTGTGTGTATATAGCTAGTTTATGGCAGGGGTTAGGTTACAGGGTGTTGTTGCTGGGGGGGGGGGGGGGAGGGGGTAGTTGATTTGGGGGCTGCCAGGAGGCGGGCCAGGGGAAGTGCGATACGGGCTAGGGGCGGCCCCAAGAAAGGAGATGGCTGATCGGTGGGGGGGGGGGGGGGGGGGAAAGTGCTCCTCAACCAGGCTGATCACATGGAACATTAGAAGGTTAAACGGGCCAGTAAAAAGGACACGTGTGTTCGCGCATTTGAGCGTGCTGAAGGCGGACATAATAATGCTTCAGGCAACTCATCTGAAAGTAGCTGACCAGGTTAGATTAAGGAAGGGCTGGATTAGCCAAATCTTCCACTCAGGCCCGGACACTAAAACCAGGGGGGGTCGCGATTTTGGTTAACAAACTGGTGCAATTCGAGGTGGGTAGCACAATCTCGGATGGGAGAGGCAGATTTGTCGTGGTGAGTGGCAAGCTCGAGGGGATGAGGGTAGTTTTGGTCAATGTAAGTGCCCCAAATTGGGAGGATGTGGATTTTGTTAAGAGGGGAAGATACCTGACCTGGACTCGCACAGGCTGATTATGGGAGGTGATTTTAACACCGACCTTGATCCCGGCCGAGACCGGCTGTGTTCAAAAACGGGTAAGGTGCAGGCAATGCAAGAGAACTGAGGGGGGGTTTATGGAGCAAATGGGGAGGGAGGCTGATCCATGGAGGGCTAGTCGGCCGACAGGGATGGAGTTTTCCTTCTATTCACATGTTCATAAGGTGTATTCCCGAATTGAATTTTTCGTCATGAGCAGGGATTTGCTGGCGGGGGTGACAGACGTAGAATATTCGGCGATCGCTATTTTGGACCATGCTCGACACTGGGTTGATCTGCAGGCTGCCAAGGAAAGTTTTCAGCACCCTCAGTGGAGGCGAGAGGTCGGTTTGTTGGCAGACGAGGCGGTGTGTGAGAGGGTGAGGAAATGTATGCAAAACTACCTGCAGGTCAATGACACAGGGGAAGTCTCAGCTGCTTTGGGAGGCGCTGAAGGCAGTGGTGAGTGGGGAGCTGATTTCGATTCGAGCACATAAGGACAGGACGGACAGGGCAGAAACGGACCGACCGGTAAAGGAGATCTTACAGATGGACAGGAGATATCCCGAGGGCAGAGCTATTAAGGGAACGACGAAGGTTACAGACTGAGTTTGGGGTGTTGCCAGAATGCTGGCTCAGCAACTGAGGAAGAGGGAGGCGGCCAGGGAAATAGGGAAGGTAGTCGACGGGGTGGGGGGGGGGGAAACTTGGTAGGGGATCCGGCAGGGCTGAACAAGGTGTTCAGGGTCTTCTATAGTAAGCTTTACACCTCGGAACCCCCTGTGGGGATGAGGCGCTTTCTGGATGGACTGACCTTCCCAAAAGTGGGTAGGGGGTCGGTAGATGGGCTGGTGGCCCCGATTAGGACCGAAGAAATATTGGGGGGGTTAAGGGCCATGCAATCAGGAAAGCCCCGGGGCCGGATGGGTATCCGGTGGAGTTTTATAAAAAGTTCTCTGAGATACCAGCCTCCCCGAACAGGCGCCGGAATGTGGCGACTAGGGACTTTTCACAGTAACTTCATTGAAGCCTACTCGTGACAATAAACTATTACTATTACTAGTAGTACTAGTGAGGCCGGTGCTGGTTAGGGTCTTTAATGAGGCAAGAGACAGAGGGGTTTTACCCCCGACTATGTTACAGGCCACCATCTCCCTGACATTGAAACGGGACGAAGACCCGGAGGCATGTAGGTCCTATAGGCCGATCTCTCTGCTCCATGTAGATGCTAAAATACTGGCCACGCTCTTGGCTGCTAGGATTGAGGACTGTGTGCCGGACATTATTATGGAAGATCAAACCGGGTTCGTCAAGGGCAGGCAGTTGGTGGCCAACCTAAGAAGGCTGATGAAAGTGATCATGATGCCCCCGGAGAATAGGGAGATAGAGGTAGTTGTGGATGCCGAGAAGGCTTTCGATCGGGTTGAGTGGGACTCTTTATGGGAGGTGCTGGGACGATTTGGGTTCAGGGTGGGCTTCATCGACTGGGTCAGACTGTTGTACCAGGCTTCGGAGGCTAGTGTTAGAACGACGTCTGACTATTTTAGACTACCAAGGGACAAGGCAGGGGTGTCCCCTCTCCCCACTGCTGCTTGCGCTAACAATAGAGCCGCTGGCAATTGCTCTGAGAGCTTCAAGGGGCTTGGGGCGGGGGGGGGGGGGAGAATGGAACACACAGTTTCACTGTACACCGAAGAGCTGCTCCTATACATCGGATCCAGTGGCTGGGATGGATGAAATCATGGGAATTCTGAAGGAATTCGGCCGGTTTTTGGGGTATAAACTGAACATGGCAAAAAGTGAGTTGTTTGTATTCCAGGTGAGGGGCCAGGAGGGTCGGCTGAGGGGGTTGCTGTTTAGGTTAGCCGGGGATAGTTTTAAATACTTAGGGATACAGGTGGCACGGGACTGGGGCCGGCTGCACAAGTTGAACTTTTCTCGGTTGGTGGAGCAAACGGCAAAGGGCAGCACGGTAGCCTTGTGGATAGCACAATTGCTTCTCAGCTCCAGGGTCCCAGGTTCGATTCCGGCTTGGGTCACTGTCTGTGTCGAGTCTGCACATCCTCCCCGTGTGTGTGTGGGTTTCCTCCGGGTGCTCCGGTTTCCTCCCGCAGTCCAAAGATGTGCAGGTTAGGTGGATTGGCCATGATAAATTGCCCTTAGTGTCCAAAATTGCCCTTAGTGTTGGGTGGGGTTACTGGGTTATGGGGATAAGGTGGAGGTGTTGACCTTGGGTAGGGTGCTCTTTCCAAGAGCCGGTGCAGACTCGATGGGCCGAATGGCCTCCTTCTGCACTGTAAAATTCTATGTTAAAAAAATTCTATGTAAAAAAAAAAATGAGGGTCGGGTTCTGGAGGTGGGATGCGCTCCCACTGACACTAGCGGGGAGAGTGCAGACGGTTAAAATGATGATCCTCCCAAGATTTCTGTTCGTATTCCAGTGTCTCCCCGTTTTCATTCCGCGGCTTTTTTCCCAAGAAGGTCAATAAAATGTTTATGGAATTTGTGTGGGCGGGAAAGTCCCCGTGGGTGAGGAGATTGATTGCTCGAGAGGAACCGAGGGGAAGTGGGGGCTGGCACTGCCAAACTTTAGTAATTACTACTGGGCGGCCAACATAGCTATGATAAGGAAGTGGATGGTGGATGTGGGGTCGATTTGGGGGCGGATGGAGGCCGCTTCGTGCAGGGACACCAATTTGGCAGCCCTGGTTACGGTGCCCCTGTCGCTCCCGCCGGCACGGTACTCCACCAACCCTTTAGTGGTCGCGACTTTGCGGATCCCGGGCCAATGGAGAAGACATGGGGGAAGTGAGAGCATCAGTTCGGTCCCCAATTTGCGACAATCACCGGTTTGTCCCGAGAAATATGGATGTTGGGTTCCGAGCATGGCGGACGGTCGGGATTGAGAGGATGGGGGATCTGTTCTTAGAAGGGAGCATCCCAAGCATGAGGGCGCTGGAGGAGAAATTCGGGCTGGCGAGAGGGAATGATTTTAGCTACTTGCAGTTGCGGGACTTTCTACGTAGATAGATTCCATCCTTCTCATACCTGCCACTTAGGGGGATCCAGGACAGGGTAGTGTCCAGTGGATGGGTGGGGAGGGTATTGTCTCAGATATATACAAAGAGTTTATGGGGGCAGAGGAGTCGCAGACCATGGAGCTGAAGCTTAAGTGGGAAGAGGAACTCGGAGGTGAGATAGAAGAGGGCTTATGGGTGGAGGCATTGAGCAGGGTGAACGCGACCGCAACATGCGCTAGGCTCAGCTTGATTCAATTCAAGATCGTTCACCGGGCCCACATGACAGTGGCCCGGATGAGTAAATTCTTTGGATTGCAGGACAGGTGCGCCAGATGTTTGGGAGGACCAGCGAACCATGTCCACATGTTCTGGGCATGTCCAAAACGCAAGGGATACTGGCAGGAATCTGCGGACGTTATGTCCTAGGTACTGAAAACAATGGTGGTGATGAGTCCAGAGGTGGCAATTTTGGGGTTTCGGAGGACCCGGGAATCTAGGAGGAGAGAGCGGCTGACTTTTTTGCCTTTGCTTCCCTGGTAGCCCGGCGACGAATTCTGCTGGCATGGAGGGACTCAAAGCCCCCAAAGTCGGAGGCCTGGCTATCGGATATGGCGAGCTTTCTCGGTCTGGAGAAAATTAAGTTCGCTCTGACAGGGTCACAGTCAGGGTTCGCCCAGAGGTGGCAACCATTTATCGACGACTTCGCGGAAAATTAATCGTCAGCGGTGGGGGGGGGGTTACTTAGTCGGGTCCTTGTAGGAGGGGAGCTGGTTTTTGCACTACGTTTGTTCTTCGCACACTGTTTTGTATTGTTTACAATGCCCAAATGCCTCAATAAAATTGTTTATCAAAAAAAAAAGAAGAGGAAGAACAGCAAAGTAATGAGTGAAACCTGGTCACTTAAGCATCAAGGTCAAGATGATTTTAGTTTTACAAAGTGGTTTGGGGTTTCAGGGTTAATAGTGCTGAAGCGAGGGCAGCACGGTGGGTCAGCCCTTTTGCCTCACGGCGCCATGGTCCCAGGTTCGATCCCGGATCTGGGTCACTGTCCGTGAGAAGTTTGCACAGTCTCCCCGTGTTTGTGTGGGTTTCGCCCCCACAACCCAAAGATGTGCAGGGTAGGTGGACTGGCCACGCTAAATTGCCCTTTAATTGGAAAAAATGAATTGGATACTCTAAATTAAAAAAAAATAAAAATGCTGAAGATGAAGGGTAGCACAAGTGGATAGCATTGTGGCTTCACAGCGCCAGGGTCCCAGGTTTGATTCTCGGCTTGGGTCACTGTCTGTGCGGAGTCTGCACATTCTCTCCATGTCTGCGTGGGTTTCCTCCGGGTGCTCCGGTTTCCTCCCACAGTCCAAAGATGTGCGGGTTAGGTGGATTGGCCATGCTAAATTGCCCTCCGTGTTTAAAAAGGTTCGGAGGGGTTATTGGGTTATGGGGATGGGGTGGAAGTGAGGCTTAAGTGGGTCGGTGCAGACTCGATGGGCCAAATGGCCTCCTTTTGCACTATGTTATAAAAAAAAAGATCCTTTCTGAAATGTCATGGGCTGTATCCTGCGCTGCTGGGGTTCTCTGTTGCGCTAGAAGTACACCCACGGGTTTCCCATTGGCGTGAGGTGGCCACAATGGGAAATCCCATTGGGGAGTAGTGGGAACGGAGAATCCCGCTGCCGACGAAGGTGCGCCAGCCAGGAAAACGTGGCTGGCGGACAAGAGAATTCCGCCCCATGTTTTTAACTGGATAATTTGTAGGAAGTTGTGGAGATAAGTAAAATCTGTGGAATGATATTTTTTTAAATGAATAAATGTGATTGAGATGAGGATAAAATACATTTTTTGTCTTTTATTTGAGTGAAAACACTCAGTCAAGGCATGCCATGTAGCAGTTCTAAATGTTGGAGCTGAGCTTTTAATAACTAAAAAAAATCTTTTTATTGGCATTTTCAAAGTTTTGTACATTTGCTGTTCATTTTCATTCACTGTACAATGTTAAAAGACTTTGTCTTACTTTTCTTTATTGACATTGTTGCCGTCTAGTTTGGCGCATGAGCTTTTAATAATAGTTCCTGTAGGAATGGGTAATTTAAACGTAATAGAGTGGAAATTAGAACGATCAGCATCAATAGGGAAACAGTACTCAACAAACTACTGAAAGTGAAGGCAGACAAGTCCCCAGGGCAGACAAGACCCCAGGGCAGACAAGTCCCAAGGGCCTGAAGGCCTACATCCTAGGGTGTTAAAGGAAGAGCTAGCAGAGATAGTAGATCCGTTGGTTGTAATATTCCAAAATTTACGGAATATGGACGTCGCTGGCTAGGCCAGCATTTATTGCCCATCCCCAATTGCCCTTCAGAAGGTGATGGTGAGCTGCCTTTTTGAACCGCTGCAGTCCTTGAGGTGTAGGTACACCCACTGTTAAGGAGGGAGTTCCAAGATGTTGCCCTAGCAACAGTGATGGAGTGGCGATATATTTCTCAAGTCAAGGTGGTGAGTGGTTTGGAGGGGAACCTCCAGGTTATGGGGTTCCCAGGTACCTGCTGCTCTTGTCCTTGAAAGATGGCAGTGGTCATGTGTTTGGAAGGTGTCTTAAGGAGCCATGGTGAGTTACTGCAGTGCATCTTGTAGATGGTACACATTGCTGCCCCTGTTCGGTGGTGGTGGTGGAGAGTTTGAATGTTTGTGGAAGGGGGAGCAATCAAGTGGGGCTGCTTTGTTCTGGATGGTGTCGAGCTTCTTGAGTGTTGTTGGAGCTGCACTCATCCTGGCAAGTGGTGAGTAATCCATTGCAATCCTGACATATCTTTTTTATAGTCTTTATTGTCGCAAGTAGGCTTACATTAACATTGCAATGAAGTTACTGTGAAAAGCCCCTAGTCGCCATGTTCCGGCGCCTGTTTGGGTGCACTGAGGGAGAATTCAGAATGTCGAAATGACCTAACAGCACATCTTTCAGGACTTGTGGGAGGAAACCGGAGCACCCGGAAGAAACCCACGCAGACTCTGAGAACGTGCAGACTTCACACAGCCAGTGACCCAAGTTGGGAATTGAACCTCGGACCCTGGAGCTGCGAAGCAACAGTGCTGCCAATTGTGCTACCGTGCTGCGCACGGACTTGTGCCTTATAGATGGTGGGCACGCTTTTTGCGGGGGGGGGAGGGGGTCAGGAGGTGAGTTACTCGCCGTAGGATTCCTAGTCTTTGACCTGCCCTGGTAGCCACAGTATTAATGTGGCTAGTCCAGTTCAGTTTCTGATCAATGGTAACCCCCAGAATGTTGATTGTGGAAATTCAGCGATGGTAATACCATTGAATGTCATGGGGCGGTGGTTAGATCCTCTCTTGTAGGAGATGGTCATTGGCTGGCACTTGTGTGGCGCGAATGTAAGTTGCCACTTGTCAGCCGAAGCCTGAAGACCTATTGTCCAGGTCTTGCTGCATTTGGACATGGACTGCTTCATTATCTGAGGAGCCACGAATGGTGCTGAACATTGTGCAGTCATTCACAAACATCTCCACGTCTGACCTTATGATGGATGGGAGGTCATTGATGAAGCAGCTGAAGATGGTTGGGCCAAGGGCACTACCCTGAGGAACTCCTGCATGATATCCTGGAGCTGAGATGATTGACCTCCGACCACCATGACAATCTATCGTTGTGCCAGGTATTAATCCACCCAGCCGAGAGTTTTCCCCCTGATTCCCATTGACTCCAGTTTAGTTAGGGCTCCTTTTTGCCATACTCGATGAAATGCTGCCTTGATGTCAAGGGCAGTCACTCTCACCTCACCTCTGACATTCGGCTCTTTTGTCCATGTTTGAACCAAGGCTGTAAAGAGATCAAGAGCTGAGTGACCCTGGCGGAACCCAAACTGAGCGTCCGTGAGCAGGTTATTGCTGAGTAAGTGCCGCTTGATAGAACTGTTGATGACTCCTTCCATCACTTTGCTGATGATGGAGAGTAGACTGATAGGGCAGTAATTGGCTGGGTTGGATTTGTGCTGTTGTTTGTACAGGAGACCTGGGCAACTTTTCACATTACTGGGTAGATGCCAGTGTAGTAGCTGTACTGGAACAGCTCGGCTAGGGGTGCAGCAAGTTATGGAGCACAAGTCTTCAGTACTTTTGGAAAAATGCTAATGTAATGCTCTTATTCAAAAAGGGAGGTAGGCAAGCAGACAGAATATAGGAAATTGCAGACAAATTAGTTTAACATCTGTTGTTGAGAAATTGTTGCAATCCATTATTGAGGAAGTAATAACAGGACATTTGGAAAATCAAAACGCAATCCATCAGAGTCAGCATGTTTTTACGAAGGGTAATTGACTAATTTGCTAGAGTTCTTCTAAGATGTAACAAGCCTGGTGGATTATAGGATCCTGTAGATGTAGTATATCTGGACTTCCGGAAGGCGTTTAATGAGGTGCCGCACAGAAGGTTAATACACAAGGTTTGATCACATGGGGTTGGGGGTTATTTATTAGCTTGGATAGAAGACTGGCTGACAGACAGAAGACAGAGTCGGGATAAATGTGTCTTTTTTTGGAAAGCAAGATGTAACTTAAGGGGTGCCAAAGGGTTTGGGCCCCAACTATTTAGAATTATATTATGGATAGAAGGATCTGTAGCCAAATTTGCAGATGGGACAGTAAGTTGCAATGAGGAAATAAGAACCTTACGAATGACATAGATAGGTTAGGTGAGTGGGCCAGAATATGGCAGATGGAGTTTAACGTGGATAGGTGTGAGGTCATACATTTTGGTTGGAAAAATGGAAATGCAACTTATCTAAATGGGGAGAAACTTCAGGGGTGCAGAGAGATCTGGGTGTCCTCGTGCATGAGTTGCAGAAAACTAGTATGCAGGTATAGCAGGTAATAAAGAAAGCAAATGGAATGTTGGCATTTGTAGTTCAAGGATCAGAGTATAAAGGTAAGGTAAGGAAAGTTGCTGCAATTGTACAAGGCATTGGTGAGACTACACCTGGAGTATTGTGTACAGTTTTGGTCCCCTTATTTGAGGAAAGATGTAGTGGCATTGGAGGCAGTTCAGAGGAGATTCACTAGATTTATTCCAGCAATGAGGGGTTTGTCTTGTGAAGAGAGATTGAACAGTTTAGGCCTATTCTCTTAGAGTTTAGAAGAATGAGGGGAGATCAAATTGAGGTATATAAGATGATAAATGGTATGGATAACGTAGATGTGGAGCGGATGTTTCCTCTTGGGCATTTTAGAACGAGAGGTCATAGTCCCAGGATAAGGGTAACAGATGTAAAACAGAGATGAGGAAAAACTACTTCTCCCAAAGGGTCGTGAATCTGAGCAATTCACTACCTCAGACTGTGGTGGATGCTGGGTCAGTGAGTAAATTTAGGGAGGAGTTAGATTTTTCACTCGTAATGGGTTGAAGGGTTATGGAGAATGGGCAGGACAGTGGAGTTGAGGCCATGATGAGATCAGCCATGATCGTATTGAATGGTGGATCAGACTCGAGAGGTTAAATTGCCGACTCCTCATAGTTCTTGTGTCCAAGAGAACTGTTCGGTCTAATTCCACCTTCAACTCTTGGTCTGTAGCCCTGAAAGTAACAGTACCTCAAGCACAAATCTGGTGTTCTTGACTAATGAGGGGATCAGGGGTTATGGGTAGACGGCAGGAGAATGGAAATGAGGTACATATCAGCCATGGTATCATTGGCAGGACAGCATGGTAGCATTGTGGATAGCACAATCGCTTCACAGCTCCAGGGTCCCAGGTTCGATTCCGGCTTGGGTCACTGTCTGTGCGGAGTCTGCACATCCTCCCCGTGTGTGCGTGGGTTTCCTCTGGGTGCTCCGGTTTCCTCCCACAGTCCAAAGATGTGCAGGTTAGGTGGATTGGACATGATAAATTGCCCTTAGTGTCCAAAATTGCCCTTAGTGTTGGGTGGGGTTTCTGGGTTATGGGGATAGGGTGGAGGTGTTAATCTTGGGTAGGGTGCTCTTTCCAGGAGTCAGTGCAGACTCGATGGGCCAAATGGCCTCCTTCTGCACTGTAAATTCTAGATCTATGGTAGAATGGTGGAGCAGATTCGAAGGGCTGAATGGCCTAATTCTACTCCTGTATCTTATGGTTTTATTACTGTTGCAATAGCCTTGAGTCTGAGATGAATTTAGTCACACTGCCAAGTCACAAGCATCAAATGTCAAGACTTCATCTGATTTTGATGTTCACATCCATGTTTTCCCGACATGAAGTAGAAGTACAGATCAATTCTGACTGAAGTTCATTTTGCGGAGTTGTTAATGTTCACACAACACCAAGTGGGAACTGTTGTGTATTCATGTTTGTTCCCAGTTGGAGCAAGATCATTTTAATAATTCTGCCACTTGATGTACTGATGACGTCATAGGCAGTTTGGATGTGCGAACAGTCAGTCTATTCTAGCAGCCCGTGAGAGGACACCTTTCCAATAAAACTCTTGTTTGTTTGTTCCTTCTTGGTCTGCAAGCCTATCCTTTAAAAATACCACAATGAAACTGGTGGTGAGGAGGTCGGAACCACGTTGACAGACTCCAGGAGAAGAAAAAGAATGTAGAAAGAATTGTCGATTTGTGCGCAAACATCTGTAAAGGTTTAAGAAGCTAAAAGCTACACGAAAGCTGGCAATGGACCGGTGCCAATTAATAGAAGCAACCCATCGAAGGAACCAAAAAAGATTTAGGTGAAAACAACATTGAAAAGATGGTTGCCAGGAGCTCTGCTTGGAAAGCTGTGGAACAGTGCTTCCTCTAATGTGAGTAGCAAGTAAAGTAACAAATACCCTGCAACAATAGTTTAGAGCTGGGAGTGATCCAAACTCTGAAAGGAGCAGGCTTAGCTCAGGGTTACCTTTTTTGAAAGGAAAAAAAAAAGCGAGGTGCTGAAAACATCGTGGCACTTTTGTGTTTACAGAAGCCTTCCCACAGTAAAATGGCAGGGGTTTTTGACGCCATGGAACTGCGTGATGAAAGCACCAAATTATGGAGCTCGTACACTGAGGGATTCAAATACCTTGTCCAGGCGAACAAAATTTTGGCGGACATTATCGTCTTTTCGGGGCGTGATGTGGGGGGAAACATTCAACCTCCTGCGAAGTCTGGGGCAGCGGCAATAAAAAATAGATTGACAAACTGGGCCAAGAATTTAAAAGGCTGGAAAAGGAGCTTGAGCAGTTGGAGAACTTCCAACACCTGCCAGCTCCACCCTACACCAGGTAAGATCTATCTTCGGTGTACCATGCTCAGCAGTGTGGATACAAGTTCGTAGTTTCCGAAGTGAAAGCTCTATTGAATAAACAACCAAATCAGTTTTTTGCAACATGACTACAGGGCTAAAAGCCATGTTTTTCATCAAGGTCAGGAAGTATTGGCAGGGAACTATACCACCAGTGAAGAATGGATAGATACCTGCTGTCATATTAGCACAGGCAGGACTGGTTTGCTACACTGTTGAAACTCTGGATGATGTGTGGAGTGGACACATGAACCAACGTTTAGGAGCAAGAATACGGTTTCCAGAGACAGAATCAATCCAGAGTCTGCAACAAACTGTGCCAAGGTGAAGACCTGTAATAATAATCTTTATCTTTATTATTGTCACAAGTAGTACATTAACACTGCAATGAAGTTACTGTGGAAAATCCCCTAGTCGCCACACTCCGGCGCCTGTTCGGATACACTGAGGGAGAATTCAGAATGTCCAATTCACCTAACAAGCACATCTTTCGGGACTTGTGGGAAGAAACCAGGTATGTACCTGAGAACCTGAAAATACCTGAAACAGCTGTGCAAGACAGTACCCCAGTTGAGGACATTTCAACAGTGAACCTCCAAACCTTACGTCGACTCCCAGTTGAGGCAACAGCAGCCGACATCTAAACTACACCAAAAACACCAGAGGTTGCAGACAATGCGAAAAAACAAACTTCTCGAGGTTCGTCAACAACTACACAGGGATTGATGTCCACCACCAAAATATCTAACTTGTTGACTGTTGTGTTTGTTAATCGTTCATATTGTAAACTTTAATTGTTAACGTTATATTGTGCTTCATTGCAGGAGCCTGTGATGTAAAGAAAGTGTTGTGTATTTATCTTTGTTCCTAGTTGGAACAAGGTCACTTGAAGAGTGCAATCACTGATGACGTCATCGGTGGTTTGGGTGGGCTAGCAGCCTGTGAGAAAACACCTTTCCAATAAAGCTCTGTTTGTACCTTTGTGGTCTGCAAGCCTATCTTTTAAAAGTACCACAGGAACCATAAAGAAAAGCAGAAGATGTCAAACATTGAGTTGTGTGTTGAGCCTACCTTTTGCAATGCAACAATATTTTTGTTCCTGAGAATATTACTGAACAGACTCATTTTGCTATTGGTAGCGCTAGTGTTCCATTGTTGATGACAATTTATTGAATTTTGTTTCACATGGATAATTTTATTTACATTTTTGGAAACTAATAATAATAACTAATTTGAAGAAAGAGTGTTGTTTTGTTACAGCTCTATTCCTTTTTTTAAAAGTGCCCATAATTTTCACTGATAGTATTTATAGTAAAATAATGGTCACTGAAACTCTAATTTTAAGCACTTTTCACTGTTGTGGTACTTTTGTGCACTGCAGATGCATGGTTCTCATGCTCCCTACAGCACTTCTGACCAAAAATGACTCCAGTCTCTGCTGACAGGATTCAAGATCTACTTTTGGCACCTCTGGTCAGAGTCAGACCTGCAATGTACAAAGGGCTTAAACAATTGCAACTCTTTGTCAAATAGCATTTCCTGTTTCTAGCTCTTGAGCTTTGTCTATAACTGTATACATTCCTGGCAGTTGGTACAGCGCAGCATTTCTAGATGCTAGGAACAGTTCCGTTACATGTCTTCTCCGTAGTAGACAATCCCTGGTGCAAAGGCACTAAAGAAAATTGGGAAAGAGGGGACAGTTACAAGTAATGCTCAAGGGTTGGAACAGTGGCGCAGTAGTTAGCACCGCTGCCTCAAGCACCAAGGACCCAGGTTCAATCCCAGTCTCAGGTCGTTGTCTTTGTGGAGTTTGCACATTCTTCCTGTGTCTGCATGGGTCTCATCCCCACAACTCAAAAATGTGCAGGTTAAGTGCATTGGCCACGCTAAATTGCCCTTTAATTGGAAAAATTAATAAGTAATGCCCAAAAGATTGCCCATTTTGAAGACTATTCAAGATTCGTGTTTTTTAGGGAAACTATATGACAAAAGATTTTAAATCAGTATAATTTATTCAGACACTCATGAGTGAAAGTCTCTGCATCTGAAGAATAAGAATTTCTAGAAAATAGGGGAAGTGATGACCATGACCACTTTCCATACCAGATCAACCCTAATTACTTGTCTCACCATATCCATCCAATCTAATTTTTGGAAATATGTCAAATTAGAACCTAATGTGGGGTCCTGTTAAACATGGCACTGTAGGTATTTGGGGGCCAATTTAGCTCACTTGGCTGGACAGCTGGTTTGTGACGCAGAGCAAGGCCAGCAGTGCAGATTCAATTCTTGCACCAGCTGAGGTTGTTCATGAAAGCCCCGCCTTCTCAACCTCACCCCTCACCTGAGGTCTGGTGATCCTCGGGTTAAATCACCACCAGTCAGCCCTGTCGTTCAAAGGGAAAAGCAGCCTATGGTCACCTGGTACGATGGTGGCCTCACCTTTTACTGTAAGCATTGCAGATAAAAGTAGCAAGCGCAGCATGTTGCAATGAAAAGCTCATTTTACTAATTTAACCACAATCAGTGTGTAGGTGAGTCTCAGGGAACATTGAGTCTTTCAGAGGCACAATGGGCTGAATGTGGTGTAAGGTTCTGTGATTCTACAATTTGTGAACTGTTAAGTGAATGGCTTGTTTTGTATCTTCACATTTTTCTCATGCAAATATTGTGAAGCGATGGAAGCATTTTCAGTCTGAGAAGCTGGAACACTCTTGCTTCTTCCATGACTATAACCATACTAATGAGTTTGTTCAATGCGACGGCAGGTTTTACAGGCTCCGACAGCCTGCATGATATGGGGGGGAACCACCCATACTGATGCCGGTATCCTATTGAACGTCAGGTCAGAATTCGAGGACCAGTCTTCACGCTCCAGGAATACCTAGAGCAATCATTTTCGAAGTCGGGATCGTGACCCGCAGGTGGGTCGCGAGCGGGTGTCGGGAGGGTCGAGGAGCCATCCATCGCGGTGTTTCCGTTCGCAGGAATAATGCACAAAGGCCGCAGCAGCCGGCTTTTAAAAACGACGGGTGTGACCGGCTTTCGGAATGCGGGCGCGCTGCGCGTGTGTGCTCGCTCATCAGTGCGCAAGCCCGGAGTCCAGCAAGAAACACTGCCTCCTCCTGACGTCAGCACGCTGACCTAGCAGAAGATTTTTAAAAATTCATAGGTCTTCCTGCCTGAAGCGACGGCAGAGAACACATGCCCCGAACACTAACATCACATGCCCTGGGCACGATCGCAATTCATCCGTTTTGTCAGCAGCAAACAAGCACCAGGACTGAAATTTAAAATGGAGCGTTTTGTAAAAGGAAGAGAGGCCCAGAGACACACACAGGCCAGGATCTCGCAACTACTCCTGGAGAAAGTGACTCAGGAGAACCCATGGCAGGACAAGCAGTGATGGTGTGAGCTGTTCAGGAGAGTCCACAACAGAACGAAGCAGTGCTGGTGTGAGCTCCAGGACCTCTGATGAACAACCCATGCAGAAATGTAACATTGAATGACAAAGCAAGTGAGATCGTGAGAACCAAGCAGGCTCACCTGTCGCATTAAAGGTAAGCGAAAATGGTGGGTAGCGATGGTTGGCCGGCATGGGCTGTGACGGTCGGCCAGCATGGGACCCAAAGGTTGGTCAGTTGGTAAAAATGGGTCGTGATTGGTTTGATAATTTCAAAATATACCATAGCCTCCATAGATCAAGATGAGTGATGGAAGCTACAAGCGTGGATATTGAAGCAACCAGTAATTGCCTGGCAGAGGAAAAGGCCACCGTTGATGAGGAAGACTATTCACACTGCAGCAAATTTTCAATGTGGCTTTTTTGGAGGAGAATTCCCGGCAAGAGCATTCAATCAGAGGGAAAACTGTACCAGGATTCAAGCTAGCTAAGGATTGGTTGACTTTGTTTTAGGGTGGCACTGTTGAAAGTGACTGGGGATTGGGCTTCTGTTCCTGTACCATGCAGAAAGCCCACAAGCAGTGAAGGGTACCTAGAGGGAAATTTCCTGTAATTTGCAGGTCAAATAAGAAAGCTTGGGTGACAATGGGCATGTTTAATGAGTGGCTTTCAATGCATTTATGCCCAACTGCCAAGAAATATTGTGTTCAGAAAAGCATTACTCATAAACCTTTATTACTTTTTGGACAATGTCCCAGGACATCCTTCGAACCTCAACGACCTCTGAAAGATTCTGTGTAGAATACCTCCCTAAAAACACTACTTGATCCAAAGTATTGCTCAAGTTATTATCAATGCTTACAATTCTGCAGGACCTTCGCCAAACTCAACAAGGAGACCAATGAAGGAAAGCCAACAGCCTGCATGTTCTGGATTGACTACAACGTGGTTCAGGCAATTAATAACCTTTCAAATGCTTAAGAGGTAAAACAGTCGACCATGAACGGTGTATGGCACAAGATCTTGCCTGAAGCCATTCACGACCTGCAGCTTCAGTGAGCCAATTGAATTTGGTCAGCAAGAGAGGGATTATGACCAACAAAGCAGAATTTTCTGAAGTAAGACAAGATAATGTTGAAATGGTGCAAGACTCTCATAGCGAATCTCTGGCAATGAGATGAAGTAAACAGCAAAGGGGGAGTCCAAAGAGTTCATAAGAAAGGCGTTTATTCAGCATAACAGCAGTATTTAGACAGGACCTGGTTACTCATCTCCGGGTCTGGTCTCCTTTCCTGTCAGTTGCTATAGCAGTTGACCCGTTGTACAAGTACTGGTTAACTCACAGCCTAATCAGCACTAGGGAACTATCATGCCCAGCAAGCAGTTAACATTGCAACACATGGGGCAGCACGGTGGTGTAGTAGTTAGCATTGCTACCTCACGGCGCTGAGGTCCCAAGTTCGATCCCGGCTCTGGGTCCGTGTGGAGTTTGCACATTCTCCCCGTGTTTGCATGGGTTTCACCCCCACAACCCAAAGATGTGCAGGATGGGTGGATTGGCCATGCTAAATTGCCCCTTAATTGGAAAAATATAATTGGGTACTCTAAATTTATAAACGCATGTCGGAGGCTTTCAAGCTCATTGAGGGAGCACTGAAAAATTTCAAGGATGAGCTCCCTTCCGAAGAAGATCATTAAAGGTCAGCAGAGATTAAAAGGGACCTCAGCTGCTACAGGAGGCTGTACCCAGGAAAGCAGAAGGTGCAACAATTCATTTGAGCATTCTTCAAATCTGCAAACCATCCTATTGATCATGAGTGTTAACAGTATTTGTGAATTGTGCATTCTATGGATTATGTTGTGTCCATTTTTGACAAATATTGTGTATTTCATGTTTTGGTTTCGTTTTGAGGCTGAAAGTCTTGGGTTTGGGAATGGATCTCCTGATTTTCCAATCATTTAAATGGAAAATCTTGTTTTGATATAGGGTTCTGCGAAACTCCTGTCCAGCTTTGATGGGCGGTGGGGGGGAGCATGGAGTAAGGGCCCTGAGAGGAGGGTGTGAATGAGGATATGGGCGAGGGGTGAATGAAGGTGTGGGGGTGAATGTGGGTATGGGGTGAAAGAGAGTGGATGAAGGTGAGAGTGCTTGCAAGTGAGGTCATAGAAGGTAGCAGTGGAACGGTGCTTTTCTGAATGGAGGGCTGTGACTCGTGTTCAGCAGGGATCTGGGCTGGGACTTTTGCTGTTCGTAGTATATATAAATGATTTGGAGGAAAATGTGATTGGTCTGATGAATAAGTTTGCGGACAATACAAAGGTTGGTGGGATTGCGGATAGCGATTAAAGACTGTCAGGATACAGCAGGAGATAGATCAGTTGGAGACTTGGGCAGAGAGATGGCAGGTGGAGTTTAATCCAGACAAATGTGAGGTTATACTTTTTGGAAGGTCTAATAAGGGTGGGAAATATACAGTAAATGGCAGAATCCCTAAGGATATTGACAGGCAGAGGGGTCTGGGTGTACTGCAAGTGGCAACGCAGGTAGTCAAGAAGGCATACAGCATGCTTGCCTTAATCGGCGGGGCATTAAGTATAAAATTGGCAAGTCATGCTGCAGTTGTATAGTACCTGAGTTAGGCCACACTTGGAATATAGTGTTCAATTCTGGTTGCCATACTATCAGAAGGATGTGTAGGCTTTGGAGAGGCTACAGTAGAAATTTACCAGGATTTGCTTGGTATGGAGGGCATTAACTATGAGGAGAGGTTGATTAAACTTGGTTTGTTCAAAGAATTTACAGTGCAGAAGGAGGCCATTCGGCCCACCGAGTCTGCACCGGCTCTTGGAAAGAGCACCCTACCCAAGGTCAACACCTCCACCCTATCCCCATAACCCAGTAAACCCACCCAACACTCAGGGCAATTTTGGTCACTAAGGGCAATTTATCATGGCCAATCCACCTAACCTGCACATCTTTGGACTGTGGGAGGAAACCGGAGCACCCGGAGGAAACCCACGCACACACTGGGAGGATGTGCAGACTCCGCACAGACAGTGACCCAAGCTGGAATCGAACCTGGGACCCTGGAGCTGTGAAGCAATTGTGCTATCCACAATACTACTGTGCTGCCCACGGATTGTTCTCACTGGGACGGCGGAGGTTATGGGGCGACCTGATCGAAGTCTACAAAATTATGAGGGGGGTGGACAAAGTGGATAGTGAAAAGCTTTTTCCTCGGGTGGAAGAGTCAATTACTAGGGGTCATAAGTTTAAGGTGAGATGGGCGAGGGAAGTTTTTTTTGCACAGAGGGTAGTGGGTGCCTGGAACTGGCTGTGGTGGTGGAAGTAAGGGACGATAGCGATGTTTGCAGGATGCCTTGAAAAATACATGGATGGGAATAGAGGGATATGCACCCCAGAAGTGTAGAAGAATTTAGTTTAGACAGGCAGCATTGTCGGCACAGGCTTGGAGGGCCGAAGGGCCTGTTCCTGTGCTGTACTTTTCTATGTTCTTTGAGGGTGGGTAAGGGTGTATATGCGTGAGAGAGGATTCGAGTGTGGGGCTGTGGTTGAGAGGGAGGGGGTGGGTGAGCGTATGTGTGTGAGTGAGGAGGGCGAGTGTGGGGATGAATGGGTGCTCCCATTAAAAATGGCACAATATGACTTGAAAGTATTTGATGAACAACTTTTTATTACAACGGATACATACAAGATATAGAAACATCTTTTAAGTATGTTTTTGTACCTATTGTGCATTATTAAATTTTTGTAGTTTAATTTTTCAATATGTTTCTCGGGGGTTCCTTCAGTACTCTTGGGAGGTCAAACGGCTGGAAAAGTTTGGGAAACCCTGATATAAATAGTTTCAGGAATGAGTCCATTATTTAATAAGAGGCACTGCTGTAATTTGAAAGCAAGAGCACCCTCTGGTGTAATCCCATTGTGACAGCGTTCAAGAAAAGCTCAGAAAAACATAAAATTAAGGGGACAGCGTAACAGAACAGAATATCTCAAAGGAGGAAAGGTAGGGGATGGATTTTCCGCCCCTGTTCTTTTCGGGTGGTTTTGGTGATGGGAGCAGAGACTCTTGTGAGAGGGTCCAAATCGCATTCACCCCGACATGTGATGTGATTGTCCTTGCCCCCCCCCCCCCTCCCTCTCAGTGACATAACGGGTGTCCCGACGGTCATTATAATACATTTCTATATAATTATCAGGCCTCTATGCCTGAATCATTTCCCCGCTCTGGTGGGTTGCATTGGCGGGGGGATCCCTGGTGAACGTTTCTGCACTTGGAGCAGCCTTTAAAAATATGAGCCTGTTCTTTAAAAAATGAAGTTTACATAGATTTACATAGAATTTACAGTGCAGAAGGAGGCCATTCGGCCCATCGAGTCTGCACCGGCTCTTGGAAAGAGCATCCTACCCACGGTCAACACCTCCACCCTATCCCCATAACCCAGTAACCCCACCCAGCACTAAGGGCAATTTAGCATGGCCAATCCACCTAACCTGCACATCTTTGGACTGTGGGAGGAAACTGGAGCACCCGGAGGAAACCCACGCACACACGGGGAGGATGTGCAGACTCCGCACAGACAGTGACCCAAGCCGGAATCGAACCTGGGACCCTGGAGCTGTGAAGCGATTGTGCTATCCACAATGCTACCGTGCTGCCCTGGGGCGGGGTGGACTAGGGACCCACCCCATGACGTTATTTTTTCTATCTTCCCAGTGATACGGTGCAGAAAGCCACCAATGGTGCTGGAGAATTGAACACCACTTCCCCTGCCAATTTCAGGTAAAATTCTGCCCTAGGTGTTTTGTTTAAAGGTTGTATATTTGCTTTGTGATCCCTTTGGTAAATGTTTACTTTGACAACTGCAGCTGTACTTTCACCTCTGCTTTTAATGGGTTGTAAAGAACTTGCGCTTTCTTGGTCTCAGGATTTTACAAGCGATTAAGTACTTTCGGGCGCTAGTTACAGTTGTAATGCATGAAAGCGTGGCTGCCAGTTTGCACACTGAAAGCTCCCACAAAGAGCAATGGGATTACCACCAGATAACCTGTTTTTTTGTTCGTGATGTTGTTTGAGGACTAAATAATGGCCCGGGACATCAGGGAATGAGAACTTCCCTGCTTTGGATTTCTTTCTTTTCTGTTTCAATAACTACAGCAGCACAGTTGAAAGAGGAAATACTTTTACTATAAGGAATCTCTGCTGGTTCTCATTATTCCAGCTTTCTCTGAATGTTCTTTCCTCTTGCCCCTTCTGGTTGCAGAGCCTCCAGTTACTTTGGCTCCTTCCTAAACTCCTTTCCCAAACTTCTGCATTACTTTTTCCATTTGTTAAAACTCTACAAACGCAGCTTTTTCACTGTGCCTTGCTTAACCTGGAGGCTGCAGAAATAACTGGTGATCCATTTGCTGACAATGTAGATCTATCCATGTATACTGTAGATAAGGGATGTGACTCCCCATAGATTCCCAGTGACTCCACGGACACAGATGCCCCAACATCCCTTTCTCAACACCTGTTACGCATAAATGGGAATGCAGTTGATCTTTTTTTTTTAAACTCTCGCTGTGTGTCGTTGCCTGACCTCAGCCCTGCATGTTCCGGGGCAGAGCCAACAGTAGGAGCTCATCACTGGGGCAGTAGTTGGTTTTGCCTTTTTTGTTAGAAACCCAAGATCCTGGAAATGAAATGTGATTGACATTATACAAACACTTATTTTTTTTGTCAAGAGAAAATGCGTTCGGCTGTTGTAGATTTTAAAAATCATCAATAAATGTTGATACTCAGCTACAATAATTTTAAATCCCAGATCACGCAATTCTAAATTCTCTATATCAAGCTAGGAAATTAAGGATTTTAGCAGTCGCTAAATTGACAGTTATGGGGTTTGCACGATTGTAGGGTATGAATTTGTAGTTGCAATTTTTTTTTTACCCAGTCTGTTCTAAATTTCACCTGTCCTCCCTGTGAAAGTGAGGTGCAGAAAGGGAGCATTGCAGTTGACCGTTTGGGCGGAAGAAAGTAAATATCAGAAGGTGAGTCATCTCATCTCCCCCCCCCCCCCCCCTGTCAACCCACTGCTCCCCATTGCAACTACTGACAGTTACCTTTTAAAGAATATGCTTGTTACAGATGGAGAACAATGCAGTCTGGAGAAACTTGAGTAGAAAAGTTAAATACATTATGAGGAAAAATGAGAAAATTAATCGTGTACAATTTCGGGAAATTAAATGATCTCTAAACTCTATTTGTGTTTTATTAAAGCTGCAGCAGTACACCAAAATCAAAGAAGAGGATGCTTTTGTTCAGGTTCATACTGTGAAAATTAGTTGCCTGCTGTTTAATTAAGCAGAAAGACTTTGCCAAGTCAGGAGCCATGGATTGCTACAGCTTCACCGATGAAAGCTCTCTCCAAACTGAAATGCATCTACCTTTGCTATCAGACAGTGAGTTGCCCATTGCAAGTAATATCCAGAGACAAGAATTCATCTCAGATCCTGATGATATTATTTATGCAGGAATGACAAGTATAGAACTTGATTCTAACCTGGAGGCTGCAGAAATTCCTGGCGATCCATTTGCTGACAATGTAGATCTATCCCTGTATACTGTAGATAAGGGATGTGACTCCCCAAAGATTCCCAGTGACTCCACGGACACAGATTCTCCACCCATGTTGCTAGGTACTTGAATGTGCATGCATTTCTTTTAAGTGCAGCCGTGCTATTGTAACTATTTTGCTGCTGGGATAAATTTGTTTCCATGCTGGTTCAAAGTAAATCTCCAGCCATAATTACTAACCTAAAACCTTTACGTAGATCTCATTAAAATGTATGCATTGAATTGTTTGATGACCTGTTTGGTAAAGAAGCTGCCTAATGGACAGGTCCACACTCAATATCTTGCTGGTGCTAAGTTAACCAGAACAACAGTGGAAATGCCAGTTGATCTCGACATCCCTTGGATAGGGAGTTCCGACCCCATGTCAATGTTCCTTGCTAGATGGATCAGAACTTGCATGCGATTCCCTTCTCAGTTGAATAACCTGATAACTTCCATTGCCTGTCCTTAGACAGAGGCTGTAACGATATGTTACCATTAGTCAGTTCTATCAGAAGAGCAGACAAGAATACCGGGGGGAAAATATTAAACACCTGCATCTCCCTCTCTCACTGTAGGCAGAAACCACTCCGATATGGTGGAAACAGCCGTCGATGCTGCCTTTTCAGGGGTTCTGTTGAAATTACAGCAGGACCTCGAGTATTCCTGAGGAAAATGTACCCCATAACATTTAAAGTTTGACATTACAGATGCATCAAGGTTATCTTTAGATGTGGATTTGTACCAAAAAGGCCAGTTTGCCCCTTTTACAAGACAATTCAAACATACCTAGTGTGTGGTAAGCAGACTGTATTAGCCATTTCCTAAAAGAAATAATCTGTGTACTACTGTAAATGTACTGAATTCTACTTTATTTGTATTATTTTGCTCTCCTTATTTAGCCTTGCGAGGCCAGACACTACAATACTCTAAAGTGAATGCACTTTATTCATTCCCAGTGTCTGTAGAAGATGCATGCAGTTTGAATGACTTAATTATGGAAGCTCTCGATAATAGTAAGGCAGGAATCATAAGCTAGCATGGTGGGTAAGAGAGACTTTACCCCCTATATACAAGTAGGTCACTAGCACAGGTAAGTCAATCTGCCTGTCTGGATGGTTCCTGCTGGTTTGGTGTTCCTTTCATTGTTCTATTACCCGAATGCTAACGCTGCAACGGTTGCCGTTTCCTGCTTGCGCGGTTCATTATAAAAGCAGCTAACACGGATTTTGAAACACAGTTTGTAGTACTGCTGCTGGATGCTATGTGAAATTTCTTTTTGTAACAACTGTTTTGTGACACTTAACAACCACAGCCACGTCTGTGCACGAGAATGCTTTATGTTTTGTAATTTGCGGTGTTAACACTTCCACAGAGGCAGTAAGGGATATGGGGATAGTACGGGAAAATGGCATTGAGGAAGAATATCAGCCATGGTCTGGTTGAATGGTGGAGCAGGCTGGAGGGGCTAAATGGCCTCCTCCCCCTGTTTCCTATCTTCCAACGTATTCTTTGCTTGCCTCAATCTATCTCTCCTCTTCAAAAGGTTAGGACTCAGGTCAACACGCAGTAATTCCCTTGGTATCTCATCCGTGTAAGCCTAAATATGATTGTCAGCATGTATTTTTGTGTTGGCAGGCATTATAGCTAAGCCCAACTCTGTCCCCACCTGATGCCTACACAACAACTTGGATTTATATGCACATTACTGCATAAAAGAGTCCCAAGGTACTTCACTGGAGTGTTACCAAGCACAATTTGACGCCGAAACACGTAATTACTTAGGACGAGGGAGGAAAATCTTTGTCAGAGAGATAGGTTTTAAGGAGAGTTTTAAAAAAGAGTGAAGGGCAGCACAGAGGCGCAGTGGTTAGCATTGCTGCCTCACAGCACCGAGGTCCCAGGTTCGATCCCGGCTCTGGGTCACTGTCTGTGTGGAGTTTGCACATTCTCCCTGTGTTTGCGTGGGTTTCACCCCCACAACCCAAAGATGTGCAGGCCAGGTGGAGTGGCCACACTAAATTGCCCCTTAATTGGAAAAAAATGAATTGGGTACTCTAAATTTATATATTAAAACAAAGAGTGAGTCAGAGAGGTTTAAGGAGGAAGTTGCCAGAGTTTAGGACCTTGACAGCGTTTAAAATCGAGGTGCTCAGAGGGACAGAATTGGGGCATTGAAAGTTAGAGGCTGTCACTTTAGAATTGAAGGATCTGTTAAAGGCATATAACAATCTCCTGAGACCTCTGGTTTAATTTTGGTTTCCAGAACATAGAGGGTTGCACTAACAGGACTGGTGATCACTGGACTCTTGTTTTTGATCAACTGGTAAAGCACACTGCCCAATTTATGCTGGCGTAAAGGGAGCAATGAGTTCAACCCTGAAACGGCTTGTTTGGCAACTGAGCTTGCACACTGCATGCTCTTGATACAGGACCTTTTTGATACAGGGAATGGCTTAATACTATATAGAAAACGCAGCTCAGAAGCTGGCCATTCAGCCCAACTCGTATATGCTGATTTATAATGGAAATGCATATTTCAACTGTAGAAGGTTGAACCAGCAACAAAATATCTAACTGAAATCTTGCTGCTTTTTCCTATTGGCTTTTTACAGGTATAAGCCCTCTCCCTCAAAAGAGTACCCCTGAGAAAGGTGCAAGTAAAAGTGAAGGGAAATACGGAGGGCTGCAGAAGAGAAGACGTCTATCCGCGAGGCATTCTCCTCAGCAAGCATTCCAGGTTAGCACTGCTCATGCTTGTTCTTCCAGTCAGGCTGGTTTCAGAGTCTGAAATTAGGCTGTTTGTAATCTGCAGTATATCTTTTTTTTAAAATTCCGGTCGAGGGACAATTTAGCGTGTCCAATCCATCTCTACCCTGCACATCTTTGGGTTGTTGGGGTGAGACCCACACAGACACGGGGATAATGTGCAAACTCCACACCGACAGTGACCCGGACGAACCCAGGTCTTCGGCACTGTGAGGCAGCAGTGCTAACCACCGCGCCACCATGCTGCTCTTAATCCAAAGTATACTTAACTTTTTTTCCATAAATTTAGAGTACCCGATACTTATTTCCAATTAAGGAGCAATTTAATGTGGCCAATTCACCTATGCTGCACATCTTTTTGGGTTGTGGGGATGAGATCCACGCAGACACGGTGAGAATGTGCAAACTCCACACGATACTTAACCTAACTATTTAAAACAAAACTCCCAAATCTGAGAATATGCATTGAGTAGTCATGGAGGAATCCAGAAAGGAGAATATTTCCTAAAAGAAAGACAAATACAGCACAGGAACAGGTCCTTCGGCCCTCCAAGTCCGTGCCGACCATGCTGCCCGTCTAAACTAAAATCTACACTTCCTGAGCCCTCTATTCGCATCCTATTCATGTATTTGTCAAGATGCCCCTTAAACGTCACGATCGTCCCTGCTTCCACCACCTCCTCCAGCAGCGAGTTCCAGGCACCCACTACCCTCTGTGTAAACAAAACCTAACGTATTTACAAGTACCAGTTCCAGTCGGACTGCTCAGCAGCTCGGCTGGCTTATATTTGTTTGAATGCATTTTATTCCAAACATACTCAAAAAGAACAACACAAATCAATAACATTCTCAACACCCCAAAAGATCACAGTTTGTAGTTTTTCCTTCGTTCACTCCCTCTTTTTCCCCCACTTCACGCAAATAATTCCTCAAACATTGTCATGAACAGCCCCCACCGTGTCTTAAAGTTCACCGCCGATCCCCTCAACTCGAACTTGATCTTTTTCTCGTGGGGGTTGCAGCAATCGCACCCCCCCCCCCCCCCCCCCCAACACGCTCATTTGACATCCGTATGTCCCTGTGAAGAATGGAGAGTAGCAGGACGACTGCTCCTCTTTGCCCGCAGCTGAGCTTCAGTTGTCTGTGAGGCTGGATATGGGGTGTATAGCATGTCGGGGAAGGTTGTTTACGAGATGACCGTCTGGGGGATACTCCCGCTACTTGATCCCGGTGGCCTTGGATGTCTGGGTCTCCATCTCAGAGCCACCTCCCGCATTTTGGTGTTGTAGCCCTCCGGGGGTGACGTCCCCAGGCTTCAATGTGGCTGGAAGACTTCTTCAGATGGGGTGTAGTCTAATGCCTGCTCCCGAGGTGGTCATGGTGTTCTGCACCGTTCTGTTTGTGTTGTAGCCATCTGGGATGGCCACGTCCCGATTACAAAATGGACACTTTGCAAAGAATGTAGGGAAAATGGACAATACTGAGAAAGCAAGCAGGTGCAAGGTTTGTCTGTTGATTGGAGCTGTAGCTCCCAGACAAGACCGATACTGCAAAGCCATTACCATACTAATGAGCCATCTCCGGGGACAAAAGAGTAACATTTGGGTAAATGATACTAAGGCAGACCCCGGCGCCAGAGGAGACTAGAACAAAGCAGGCCAACGGCCACCTAGGACACGCCCAGCAATCAGGGCACCCACCCCTTTATTGGAGGAAATCGATAGGAACGATCAAGAAATGGTCCAATTAATTGGGGCCAAGTTCAAGGCCCGCCCAAAAGCGTGCAAAGCCCCTTTTGGGTATAAGAAGAAGCCCCCAAGAGAGAATCGCTCTCTTGGCCTTGGCTCTCAGCGAGGAGAGATGTGCCTAGCAGCTGCACCAGAACAAGTAAGTCCAAAGTCAATGCACGCTACGAGACAGAAGCTCCTAGCTATTATTCCGTACCCAGCTCGACCCCAGCAGCCTCAGAACCGGACAACGGCCATTGTTCCTCTGACTGAGTGGGCGTCCGAAGCTAAGAATTGGCTTTAGTAGTAGTGATAGTTTAGTTGGTAGAGTTTTGTGCATGAGTATATTTGACTGTGTGTGTAAATAAATGAGCATTGATTTCGAACTTACTAACTGGTGTATCGAGTCTTTGATCAGTATTTGGTTTTGAACCTTGTGGCGGTATCGAAAGGTACCTGGCGACATTTGAGCAAACGTAATTAGAATTAAGGAAGGCGACCACATTAACCGCCATAAACAGAGTCAATTAAAGAGAGAACACAACAAGTAACAGTGTGTATTCACCTGGTACGAAACTCGTCTGCTATGTTGTACCACTGTCCCTGGAATCCAACGGAACACCACGTCCTGTGGTTTGAAACTCCTGGTCCGCGTCTAGCTGCCTTCACCTCTGCAGATCCTGATCCTGTTGCACGTTCCCGCCAGTATTGGAGAACGTGAGACTGAGGTGGGCCGTGAGCCTCCGGCCCATTAACAGTTCCGCCGGCACGATATCCATCTGTTTCTTCATCCCTCTCTTGAAGGTCTGCATAGCTCACTCGACCATCCAGTTTGAGTTGGACCTTGTGGATGTACCGCACCCCATTCGCCTTCATAAAGCGTTCAAACTCGTCACTGGTGAATGGGGTGCTGTTGTCTGTGTCTAGCACCTCCGAGATAACATAGGTGCTGAAAGAAAGCCGTAGCTTCTCAACCATGGCCTCTGGTGTGGTGGACGACATCCGATGAACTTCCAGTCATTTGGAGTGGGCATCTACCTCAAGTAGAACTATTGACCCTTGGAAACGTCTGGCAAAATTTACATGCAGGCGCACCAAAGGTTGATTCGGCCGTTCCCAAGGATGTAACGGGGAAGCTGGTGGGAGCTTCTGTTGATCCTAGGATGTGGTGCACTTCTGGGCCGGTTGTTCGATTGTGCCATCCAGACATAACTTCTGGCCAGCATCTTCATTATCGACACCACTGGGTGTCCGTTGTGCAGAACCTGGAGGATTGCCTGTCAGCCCTGGCTTGGGACCACGAGGCGAGCTCCCCACAGGAGGATGCCATCTTCCATAATGACCTCCTGTATCATGGGCGTCAGAGGTCAATAGGTCCTCAGGCACCTTCCCTTGCTGGCACTTGTGTAAGACGATCTGGCATATTTCAGCCAACACCAAATCCTTTTGTGTCCGGTCGCGTATTTCGGCAGCGGTGACCGGCAAGATATCCATGAAGTTGAGGGTCGAAACGTCTTTGTCGGACCTCGGTGGGGTTGGGGCACATGTCGACAGCGGGAGCCTGCTGAGTGCGTCGGTGTTTTGCAATCTGCGAACCTGGGCGATGCTCAGGCATATTCGTAGGCTGCTAGCGGCAGGGCCCATTGCTAAATCCGGGCAGACGCTATTGGCGGGATCGCCAAAGCCCGAGAAGTGGTTTATGGTTCGTCACAGTGATGAATCAACAGCCATACACATAGTGATGAAATTTCTTTGCCACAAATTCCACGGCCAAACCATATTTTTCAATGTGGGCTAATTACACTCCGCAGCAGCCGAAGAATTCCAGTCAAGAACTGTCGGCTTTTCTCCACCGTCAGCCATGAGGTGGGACAGCACTACCCCTCAGAGAGGGAGCTCGTACTCCACGAGGCTCATGGGGAGATTAATCTCGGCCATCCCTGTGGGGGTTATAACAATGTATAAATGTTGTCAACCATTGTATGTTCTAGTTTATTCTACCGGAATATATTAGAGAGATTAGTAACAGTTTACATATTAAACCAGCCAATATTTTACGTTTGTATTGAATTGAATTTGAAACCAAGATGAACAGTTAATTTCTGAACTTTATTGTCTAGGAGTGTAGCCAATGCGGAAAGTCATTCAGCAGTGCCAGTGCCCTGAGCAAACACTACTTGACACACAGTCATGAACGTCGGCATGTTTGCAGGATCTGCAATAAGGCCTTTAAGAGACAGGACCACTTGTAGGTGAACATTATTTTACTCAGGAATTCGAATTAGTTATTTTTTAAACAGACTTCCTTTGTGCACCCAGAATGAAACTATATGCTACATTTGTTCTTTATTCATCCCAGATCAGATGCAGGTTGGGTTTGTGGAATGAAATTAGGCATTCCCAGTGTTCATGTAGTTAACAGGCTGCAGTCTTGTAAGAGTGAAAATGCCTGCCCGGCAGCACCCACAGACTGAGATTAACGACCCGTTAATCTGCAATTCTGGGCCTTGGTTGAAGAAGAATTATTCACCTGATCATCAGATCAAAAAATGCTGCTAAGACTCAAAAGGGTGGGTACTAAATGCTAACAGGAATACACAGGGCTAAAAATAAAGTTGTCCCCACCTGAGGTTATTCTCTAATACTACACTTGTATGTGAATGGCATGATCTAAAGGGAATTTTTAAAGGGGAATTGGATAAATACTTGAAAAGGAAACATTTGCGGGGGAAAGAGGCGGGGAGTGCAACTAATTGGATAGATCTTGCAGAGGGCCAGCACAGGCACAACGGGCAGAATGGACTCCTGAGTTGCATCCATCTCTGATTTTAAATGAAGTCTGTTGATGCATGTAGTAATATCAAGTTAGGTGGAGGGAAATGTCACTGAGACTGGACTCCCCTCCTTTAAAAAGATCTAACTGAGGTCCCAGGTTTGATCCCGGCTCTGGGTCACTGTCCGTGTGGAGTTTGCACATTCTCCCCGTGTTTGCGTGGGTTTCACCCCCACAACCCAAAGATATGCAGGCTAGGTGGATTGGCCACGCTAAATTGCCCCTTAATTGAAAGAAAATAACTGGGTACTCTAAAATTTAAAAAAAAAGATCTAGGGTGGGATTTACCTCTGTTCACGCTGGCAGGAAATTCCGGTCCCACGCCGATGCGTGGGTTTCCCGGCGATGAGGGGTGCTGTCAACGGAAAATCCTGTTGACGACGGCGGGACTGGTAGATTCCACTGGCAGGTCACCTCCATTCCAAAAAACACCTGGCAGGGTGGTCAGTAAATACCGCCCCTATTATCGATCACAGTTAAAAGAGATGATAACTGAGTTGTTGGTATTTAAGCCGGAAGCATTTACTGATAATTTAAAAATAAACAATAGGATATAGTTTAAATTACTTGATCTTAAGCCAGCACCCCAAATCCTCAGTGGAGACTAGACTAATTGATTTCTGTACAGACTGATTCCACCGATTGCTAATATTTACTCGTTTGCACATGAGGTTAGCACACTATTTAATCACTGGAACCTTGGTTTGATCTTGGGTCAGATTGAAAGGGTCACAGTGTCCTCATCCGAGTGGCAGTAAGAATTCCACATGAGATTCAGTCGTGATAGTCCGGTCAGAGTTGCATGTTTGTCAGGCCCATAATTGAAATCCATAAAATGTTGGATGAACAGCAGTCTGAGAGAATGGGGTCAAAGGAGCAGCAAGGTTTTCTCATAGTCAAAATGAGCTTGGCAAATGAACGAGGAGAGAAACTGGACGCTAATTTAATCAAAGGAAATATAGAGTGGCAAGACCATAGAGAGGCAAGACCATAAGTGTGTGAATGTGATTATTTGTGATACTTAACACTGGTCAACTCGATGAGGGATAATAATGGGATTGCAAAGCATTGTCATTATTTAACAAATATTAGGAGCAAAATGTTATTAGTAGGTGAACTTAGTGAAACATTTTATTCTGCACTCTCTCCTTAGATCTGGACATTTGCTAACCCACCAAAAGAATAAACCTTACGTTTGTATGGAGCATGGATGCGACAAGAGTTATTGTGACTCCCGATCCTTACGCCGGCACTATGAAGTCCAGCATGGCTTGTATTGTCAGAGGGAGCCCTTTGCTGACAGCAGCTCCAAAGATGTGGATTCAACAGAGAGCATGCTGTACCTACAGAGTGGACATACTCAGACCCTTCAGTGCGAAGTGGGAATGGCACAGAGGCCTACACCTCAAGTTGAGTCTCTTTCTCAGAGATCCACTCTGCCTAACCGAGAACTGCTGAGGCCCCTCACGAGCAGCTTAAGCCAGAAAATGCCATGTGACACCAGAGCCAGTGGAAGCAAAATTACCTTGCACTACCCCACACAAACTCATGCTACTGCAAGCGTGCTTACTAGTCCAAGTATTTGTTTGTCAGAAAGGTCAGGCACTGTTAGACAATCCAAATACAGCATAATGCAAAGAGAGCATTCTTCTAGCTTAAACTGTAACATGTCTGATCCATACAACAGAGTAAACTCTTCACATTTCTCTGTAGCAGACCCCACTGTCTCTTGTGTAGAAAGCCTAGATTCTTATGTTGTGGATTCAGTGATCCCTGGTAGACCGTCACAGCCTGCACAATATGCTTTGGAGTCTTCAAGACCAGCAAGTTGGCCACAAGCTGTGAGCACAAATCATACATTATCAAGAAATGAAACTGTTTCTGCCAGGCAACAACCAAGTCAAGACCTTGTGTGGACCAACAACTTAGCAACTTACAGTGGCAGCAAAGGAAGTTATTCTTACATTGTCCCCAATTCCCAGCCTCCTGAAGAGGTATCTGCCACTTTTTCAAGTGGTGCTTTGCATAAGCTTGACTCATTTGCCCAGGCATTTACAAGGCAGAATTTGGATATTCAGTCAAATTCCTCTACTGCAAAGAGCCAGGGTGAAAATTCAGCCGTGTCTGAATTTGATGCTTGTGGAAATGTCTTCAGACAGCTTTTGAGTTACAAAGCTAATTTGAACCAGTGGCAAACCTTTCCTGAACAGAAACATCAAATACTGCAGGAACAGTACTCTCTGCAGCATCAACAGCAGATAGCAACTTCACTCTTTACGCAGGTCTACATGGGAGAGCAGGAGGCCTCCCCAGTGCAGAACCAAGACCAATTTCAAAACCATATGCTCCAGCTGATTTCTGATACTCAATACAACCTATCTCAATCCCAAAATTCGGTAAGTCAATCACAAGTGCTAGTTACCCAGTCCCAGCATGTACTTGCCCAGAAAATTCCATCCCAGATCCAGAATAATGGATCCCAATCGCATCATCCCTCAGAATTAGCACAGGATTTCCAGCATTCCTTAAGACAGGAAACCACTTCTCCATTTTTACAATTTCAAACCGCAAAACAGTGCCAACTCTCGAAGAACATTCTCCCTTGCTATCCGCAAGAGACAGAAAGTACAGAGCAGCAGACAGGACCTGGTTTGCAGCCTGCGTTAAGAAGTGTCTCAGAATGTCACAAGAAATCCAAGAAGAGTCCATTCAAGGCACAACATACTCCTCAGTCAGTGTGCGAAGAAGATGTTGTTCCGAATCAGCTTCAGTCACCGTCAGAGCAGCAGCTGGAGGGTTGGTCACTTCCACCCTGTAGCAACAAGAGAGGCAGAATCTCTAATAAAGATGTGTGTATAAAGCATTACACTGTTACAGGTAAATCCAGTAAGAGTGTGTCAGTTTCTCGAAAGGAGCGACAGAAATTAGATCCCAATTGCACTGCTCCTCCTAGTCAGGTGGCTATGAACTCCTTTTCTGTTCAGAATTCTTTGCCGAGGAGTATGGAAGACTATCTTCAGAAAGCATCTTTTCATGCTAGTGTCCAGGTAATTAACTTAATTTCTCTTTAGGCTTTCCTCTTTTCTCCCCTCCTCTCCTGAAGGTACCGACTTAGTAAAGTGTAGTTCTGAAGGTGACAGCCGCTCTCCTGTGCCTTCTCCCAAGTATTCAGTTTTCCATGAATAAAGACTGATCTCCCCAGCAGTATAGGATGGGTAGTTCTAAAACAATTACTGGTGGATGTAGGAGCATGCTTTGTTTCAGCTTTTGTAAGTGCACAGCGCTCACTTCTTGCCAATGGGGCAGCGCATTGGAATTCGGAGCAGCTAGGACACACATGGATGGCCTAACGGAATGGCATGGAATAGCACACTCCAGCTCATGCCCATTAGAAAACACAAGGCAAGCAAAGTCGAGCAGTCGGAGCCAAACCCGCTCTGCATCTGGACCACAAGAATAGAATTTCAGACCTTCTGTTCTACCAGATTGTGCGTTTTTTAAAAAACATTTTGCAATATCTTCATGGGACACAGTCTCCCAGGCCATCCTAACAAGACATGAGGTAACTGAGGTGATGACTGTTGATTTTTCCATCCCTTTGAGGCAAGCTGAATATCTTCCTACGTCTAAGATCAGAGAAACTGACAACATGGAGACACTGCCCGAGCAATGTGTTCTTGGTTCACATAACATTTTAGAGTATGTTCAATGTTTTTTTAAACCACAAGTTTTGAAGCCTTTCCGTGGGGAGCCCCTGGAAATATTGACGTGTTCCTGGGTACTCCCTTCAAATTTTGTCACACTCCCTCAGCTATCTGTTGCCCTAAATTCCAAAAGACTGTTGGCTGCCTGAAGGAAAACAATGCCCGGGTCACTGTGCCACAGGGTCAATGTAAAAGAGAAAAAAATGATAGCATTCTCAAGACACTCCCTGATGTGTATAATGCAGATGGCCCCAGATGAACAGAAATTTGATCATCTCAGACCTCTTGGGAATCGCAAGTCCCAGCTTGAATACTTATATTTTATATTATAGAATAAAAAATATAGAACAGCACCTCAGGCTCAGCAACATAAACCGTTTTATATCTTTTTAAAAAATTCTACTTGCAAAAGCCTCAGTCTGAAATATTCCAGCTTGTAAAGCTCTTTTAACCTTCTATTGTCTTGTATGTAATGAGCTTTGACTTTTCAGGGTGAAGATATTTACAGTCTTTCCAGCATGCCACAAGAGGGAGATGCATCGTCAGCAGTGTTGTGGTATGAGATCTTTTGTAAAAAATACGTAGAGGTTGGACAACATCTGCTCATGGTTCTGTTGATTTAAGGGGAGGATGAGCAGATGTTTTAGTGCCATTGAGTAATGGGATGCATGTTTGTACCTGTGTTCCCGAACAGCGAGTTGTTGATTTCTGTGTGATCTCTGGTGGTTTGGAATAAGGCAGTTTTTTTTGTTCTGTTTTGTTTTTAAAAATGTAACATACCCAATTCATTTTTTTTTCCAATTAAAGGGCAATTTAGCATGGCCAATCCACCTACCCTGCACATCTTTGGGTTGTTGGGGTGAAACCCACGCAAACACGGGGAGAATGTGCAAACTCCACACGGACAGTGACCCAGAGCCGGGATCGAACCTGGGACCTCGGCGCCGTGAGGCCGCAGTGCTAATCCACTGCGCCACTGTGCTGCCCCGGAATAAAAGACAGTTGATATCCTGCAGGGATTCTCTGTCAAATATCTATCAGACGCCAGGGATCAGACCACCATCCTGTCCTCTAGTCAAAATGATATGTGTGGGTATGGAACAGATGGGAAATTAGAGAAGGATGATAATATGCTACTAAATGGATTAATGATGTGATGTGCCAAATTTGCTTTGTCAGCCCTGTCTGGGACAATTTAGGCAGAGGGCACTGCAAATGAACAGCACTGACACCAAATGCCTTGCTCACAAACCTCCTTTTGGGTCTAATGTGAAGGATCCAGCCCATGTGAGGATGCATTATATAGTGTAAGCTCACAGCTTGGTTTGTGCCCTGAAGGTATATTAAGCAGCAACATTAAAGGGGCTGATGCAGGAGGATCCCCAGCATCTGAAAGTTCCTCTCCAAGCCGCCACCATCGTGACATGGATATATATCACAGGGTCAGAATCCTGGAACTCCCTCCTTAACAGCACTGTGGGTCACTACCATCTTCTCAAGGGAAATTCGGTATGGGCAATAAACACTGGCCCAGTCAGCGAAGCCCACATCCTATGAAATGAATAAAAAAACACAATACCATTTTGCCCTAATTCGAAGAATTTGTAGCAGTAATGATTTTAGAAAATTATAAGAAAACCAATATAGATTTTTACTTTGTTAGTGACATGTTTTTAGAATACTGGTATAATTATAATGCAACTAGAACCATTTTCCCCAGATCCTCCGGTTTCTTCCCACAGTCTAAAGCCGTGCAGGTTAGGTGGCTTGACCATGCTAAATTGTCCCTTAATGTCCACAAAAAGGTTGGGGGCGGGGGGGGGGGGGGGGGGGGGGGGGGGCATGGGCCTAGGTCGGATGCTCTTTCAGAGTGTCGGTGCAGACTCGATAGGCCGAATGGCCTCCTTCCGCACTGAAGGATATGTACCCAAAAGCTGTTGTGCAGTTCACCATTTTTTATACACTTCTAAAGACATCAAAACATAGCTGAGGAAACAGTAGTGCCAAGGTTCACCTGAAGAAGGAGCCGTGCTCCGAAAGCTCGTGTTTGAAACAAACCTGTTGGACTTTAACCTGGTGTTGTAAGACTTCTTACTGTGCTCACCCCAGTCCAACGCCGGCATCTCCACATCAAGGTTTATTCAAGCAGTTTGACCTGATCTGTACCTCATGACATTAACTAAAATCTGTGCGTAAACCCATCCAACATCCATCTGCATGTAATTTATATTGCTGCAGCCTCTTTAAACACATTCCCTGCTTTACCCCTCCCCGCTCCCTCCATTATGGACCTGTAGCCTGGGTCACTCTGCAATCCTGGGACTCTAGTGCCTACCAACAACAGCCACAGCCTCCCCCAGTGGCACAACTGTGTACAAAAGCTAATGTCTTCTGACTGGCCGCCAGCTCTGGGCAGGCGAGACTTAAGTTGCCACGGTTTTGATTCCAGACGAAGGCTTGCTGGTAGCCTCACCACTGCCTACGTTGACTTGTGGTTCGGCAGGCTTTCCTGAAATGTGGCAACGCGGGTATCTTGTCGGCTGTACAACCGGCAGGCGAGAGAACCCTGATGCCTCAGCATGATTCCACCCTGTAATTGAGGCTCCCTGCATTAATCGTCTTTCTTTTTTCTTGGTTCTACCTAACCTTCAATACACAGCAGGGACTTGGTGAGTAGCAGCACTTCCCAAAATTTGGATGAAAATGAAGAGAACTTCAGGTGTGAGAGGTGTCAAGGTGTTTTCCATTTTCTAAAAGGACTAAACTGCCACACTTGTCCACGGGAAGGAATGGGAAAACAGCATTCATTGGAAGACGGTGTCAAGTCACAGAAGGTTAGGAAAATTATGCACGTTGGAACGTCAAGATCAAGCAAATTACCCTGAGTGCATTAGTTATTATGTTGTATAGGTATGGGGATCTGCAACTCCTGAAGCTTCTGAACCTACTTTTAGCTTTGGGAGAGTGTTGGTACAGCTGTGTGTGCCACTGAACTGCTCTTGACGTGAGTCAATTTATTACATGAGCGCAGTGGATTGGTATGATGGCATAATAGCAGCCTAGATAATTGTGAGTTAATGGGGAGAACTTGATGCCAGGAGAAATTCCCTTCGAAAGCTGACCCGATTGCCATAAAAGTGTAACTGTTACACGGAACCCCTGTGTAGAGGAACCAATCCGGTTTCTAATGCTGGGGCCCACAGTTCCCCTTCTGGAAGCTAGTACAGCTCAACTCACCGAGTGTTCTGGACTTCGCTGATTGAGGTTCTTTACTTCAGAACCAGCAAAAGTCTGGTGCAATTGTCATTGGGTTCCACCGGTTAAGGTGGGAAACTGCTGAGAAATTTTAACCTGCCCAACCCTTACTATTTAATTGAATATGTACATACACGCATGCAAATTAGGAGCACAAGTAAGCCATTCAATAAGATCATGGCTGATATGATTGTGACCTCAATTCCACATTCTGCCTACCCCTGATAACCTTTGCTGTAAAAATATTCAAATGATCCTGTCTCCACCGATGTCTGGTGAAGAGTTACAAAGATTCACAATCCTCTGAGAGAAAATAGTCTCCATTTTGTTTTTAAAATGCCCCCCCCCCGTTCTAGTCTCAACAAGGGAAAACATCCTCTCAGCATCCACCCTGTCAAGGCTCCTTACGGTCTTGTATATTTCAATAAGATCACCTCGCAATCTTCTATACTCCCAACAGATCCATGTCCACTGTCCAACCTCTCCTCATAAGATAAGCCCCCTCCCGAACAAGTGCCGGAATGTGGCAACTTGGGACTTTTCACAGTAACTTCACTGAAGCCTACTTGTGACAATAAGCATTTTTCATTTCATTAATTCCAGGTGTCAGTTGAGTGAACATTCTCTGAACTGCTTCTGACGCATTTATATATCCTTTCTTAAATATGGAGACCAAATCTGTGCACAGTACTCTAGATGTGTCACCAACACCCTGCACATCGAACAACCCAATTTTATATTCCTTTCTACTTCCAATAAACAGCATTCTAATTGTCTTCCTAACCACGTGCTGTACTTGAATCCTAACTTTTTGTGATTCACATACAAGGACACTCTGACCTCCAGTACCTCAAAACTCTCTTACCAACTCTCTCCATCAATAAATTAGGGTTTATGGTGGCATAGTGCTTATGTTATTAAACTGGTAACCCAGGGGCGGCACGTGGCGCAGTGATTATCACTGGGACTACGGCGCCGAGGTCCCAGGTTCGATCCCGGCTCTGGGTCACTGTCTGTGTGGAGTTTGCACATTCTCCCCGTGCCTGCGTGGGTTTCACCCCCACAACCCAAAGATGTGCAGGCTAGGTGGATTGGCCAGGCTAAATTGCCCCTTAATTGGAAAAAAAAATTGGCTACTCTAAATTTATTTTTAAAAAATATTATTAAACTGGTAATCCAGAGGCCTAGGCTAACCTTGAATTCATGAAACACGAGTTCAAATCCAACCATGGCAACTGGGAAATATAAATAAAAAATCTGGAATACAAAGCTAGTATCAGTAATGGTGACTATTTATCTCCTGGATTATAGCTTTAAAAATAACACATTCGGATCACTAATATCCTTTAGGGAAGGAAAGCTGCTATCTTTATTGAGCCGGCCTATGTTTGACACAGGCACAGCAATGCCTTCTGAAATAGCCTAGTTTCACCAAATCTGAAGTATGGTAGCGATTCATAAATGCAGCTCACCAGCACCAGTCAAGGACAATTAGGGGTGGGCAGTAAGTGCTGACTTTCAAGTGGTGCCCACATCCTGAGAATGAATATTTAAAAGAAAATTACTTCATATATGAGTCTGTATTATATACAGAAAGGAAGGATGATATCATTAGATTTTCTTTTATCAACAGGCTATTTCCAAGCAATCTGACAAAATATTATTTTGTAATTCTAACTTTAGGTAACTGACAATGGAATTGAGAAAATGGAGCACGGCGGATTGTTCTTTCAATATCTGGAGGATAAACTCAGTGCTCTTCTGCTCAAGAAGCCACTGGAGGAAAGTGTGGCGATGCCTCTAGTGATCCCAGTCTCTGTACCAGTGAAATCTGCGGGTTCCAAGAAAGATGGCAAACCCGTGAAATCAGAGAATTCACCGGTTACACCAAGGAAGTCGGTCACAACAAGGCTGACTGATTTAATAGTGTCCTCAAATGACAGCTCTGCCCAGGTGAGAATGGTCTTGTAATCTTAACTGGTACGGTGTAGCCATCATACAAATGGATTTGAGTGCCAATCCCTGCAGCAATGTGACTGGAGTGAAAACAGAAGTGGCTGGAAACGAGCGGCAAGTCATCATCAGAAATAGGACGATGTTTCCAGAGGGAATCTTTCATTTGAGCCAATGAGGGAAGTTCTTTGGTTTCAGATGTCCAACATTTGCGGCTTTTCTTCTGAGTTACTTGGGACTGGACCTATTGCCGTGTGTGTGTGTGTGAGAACAGGTGTTTCATTCACTGTAATAGTCGCAACCTCTTTTTTTTTTTCTTATGAGCCAACAAATTATGCTGTGAGGGATTAATATGTGTTTGGGGACATCACACAGCAAAAGACAGGACCTCCTGACAGTGCAGCACTTCCTCAATGTTTCACTAAAATATATATTACTTAAGAGATTTATATTTCAAAATGTCTGTTACTTTTGAGATTTATATGTTGTAGGTCACTGAAACTGGCAAACAAGCAAATGTAAATTGCAGAGGCCATTCCAAAAAGCAACGAAGGAAGCGATCTCGTCCAGAGCCGCTGTTTATCCCATCTCCAGCATCAAATCAGACTGGGGTGCTGCCAGGGATGGTGCTGTACCAGAGTCATATGCGTTCCCCTGTTTGCTTAGCTGATCACCTTCTGGAGAAAAACTTTCAACCTCCGCCATACACGCCTCCTCCGATGTTAAGTCCAATTCGCCATGGCTCAGGGCTTTACTTTAACAGAATCTGTTCTTTGCCAGGAAGCAAAGTACCACACACAACATACACTCCTAAAGGAATCTTGGGCAGTGTTGTAGGTAAATTATTTTTCAATGCTTTACCAATTTTGTCTTTACAGAAGGTTTTGCTGGTGTCTACTCCTTAATGTTTTTGTAAAAACATAATCATTACAATTTTAATATAGTTGAAGATCCATGTTAAAAGGTTTGATAACCATGTTAAAACAAGGTATAATGGAATTTTATTTGAATGTGTAAAGTTAAATAACTGGGTGGTTGTTCCTGGAGTCTCATCAGATATTCTGTAAAGCAAACAGTAGTTCAAAATAATACCATTGCAAATTTACATTTTAAAAGTGTATTTTGGAAATGTGTGAGAGATTTCAGTATTGGGGAAATGGAACGCTTCCACTTAAGGTATCCACTGTCAGAGTTAAGCATTTCAGGTTAGGTTTGGCACGGGTAAAATAAAGGGTATAAGTGCCATCTATTTTGCCCCTCAATTCCTACTGAGCTTGGACTAATGTAAAACTGTCACGGGTCAACACTAAATTGACTGCTTCTCTCCAAGAGGCTATATGATGGCAGGTGTGGGTAATTAAGTAGTATTGCACTGATAGCGGTTGCAGATGGGGGTATCTAATGTGATGCGTTTTGGGGATAGGTGAAGGGAATTGTACCTTGCATCCCGACTGTAATAACTCTGATTTCCGGGAGGTTGATTCTGATGCAGGGTGGCCAAAATGAGAATGTCTTCCACGCACCAACTGTTGATTCTGTCAACTAAGAAAACAGATGTTGTAGAGAGTCTGCGGAGCTTCCAAAATGACAGGCCAGACCTGGCTGTGGAAGTCCAGTCCCCATTTCTGGCATGTAATTTTTGTGGTGGGACAAAGGTCCACAGATGTGGGAAACCTGAATTCAGAGGGCTACTTGAGCCTCTGCATTCAAAAGACCCCATTATCGCTGCAGTAGTGTATTTAACCCATGGTGTGTGATTCACAAATTTATGGAGTATATGTAAAGGTTGATGGATGGATATGATCAGTATAACTCATGTTGTTTCTCTTCCTGCACCTAGTGGTGCACAAGGCAGACTTTCATCTGTTTCCACAGCTGCTTTGTCCTGGAACAGGTCGCTAGTCTGTCACCCGAGGCTTTTTAGCTTTATGGGCGCCACTCTGCATTAAAATGGCTGACCAGGAGCCTCTTCCGCTCTAACCACCTGCCATTGGCCTCTGTTGAAAGGATCTTATAGGTTGATAATCAACCTGTTGATCGTGTTATGAGTGCACCATCCTTGGCCATCAAATCCTAGGGTGGGTCTCAAACCCAAGCATGGCTTCGACAGGAATGCCACCATTGCACTACAAGACCTCCATACTGTCATGGTGCAAATTGTTTAAAAATAAATTTAGAGTACCCAATTATTTTTTTCCAATTAAGGGGCTATTTAGCATGGCCAATCTACCTAACCTGCTTTTTGGGTTGTGGAGGTGAAACCCACGCAAACACGGGGAGAATGTGCAAACTCCAGGCGGACAGTGACCCAGGGCTGGGATCGAACCAGGGACTTTGGCTGCCCTGAGGCAGCAGTGCTAACCGCTGTGCCGCCCATGATGCAAAGTTATTTGAATACCCAGCCCTTTAAATGAAAAAAAAAACAAGCTGCCGGTATCAGGGAGAGTTTAAACAAATAACTCTTCTAGCACTTTCAATGGCTGTTGGCTGACATTTCTCTTAAGGACTCTTTATAAATGTTTGTTTAACTTAGGAAAGTTGGGGCAGCACGGTGGCGCAGTGGTTAGCACTGTTGTCTCATGGCGACAAGGACCCGGGTTTGATCCCGGCCCCGGGTCACTGTCCGTGTGGAGTTTGCACATTCTCCCGTGTCTGTGTGGGCCTCACCCTCACAACCTAAAAAGATGTGCAGGGTAGGATCGTCCCTTAATTGATAAAAGAAATTGGGTACTCCAAAATTTTTAAAAAACATATAAAAGCTACAATTCTCTCAGCAGCGAGTCCTGAGCTCACAATTTGACTGACAGGTTAAAGAGGCAATTAAAAGATTAACTGTCTTTGACATTGGGTAAACAGTTTATTTTGAGAAGCGATAAAGCACGTAAATTTTAAAAACAAGTTTGGGCTTTCATGATTAGGATTTGCTTTACTATCAAGTCTACATATTTGATTATAAGAGCTTTATTTAATCTCTACATGGCTCTTGGGTCTGCCCAGGATGCAGATTGGGTGAGTTGGTTTGGAATATAAGGGGCGTGTGGAATGCCTGAGGTAGTATGGGGGGTATAAGGGGCCATGGAGGTGGGTGAGAGGTATGAGGTGGCAAGGGGGTATAAAAAGCTATTGCATTAGGTATGATCATGAGTCGGCATGGGGCTATAAAGGAACTTGAGGGGTGCAGGGTGGGAGGGTGAGGGCAAGAGTGCCTAAAATCCTACCACGTCCCAGGGAACTGAGGACAACCTAACCTGCTGCAGTGGCATTTGCCTGCTCCTGTGGCCGTCTGCTTCCCTCCCTGGTCAGCGACTCTATCCCACACCTGCCCCCGAGTGAAGATTGGGGGCCTTTTCTTTCTTGGCCGGTGGGGAAAGCTGGGAAATTTCCCGTTCAAGCTTCTCCCCATAGTAGCAAAATTCCAGGCCCATGACCTCAAACACATTGAATATCAGCCACGAGTGTGCACTGCCCTGATACATTTTTGTGTAGGGCTTAAGTTTTGTTTGATTCTTCATATCATTCTGACCTTTCCAGATGGTGTCGATGGAATTTATGGTATCTCCGTGGTTAAAGATGACTCCATAATCACCATAGAACCGTAAGTTATTTCAATTTCAGTCCACTTTATCAGCAACAATTATCCAGAAGATAAAGCTATCACCCTTGTTTTAATTTGTACCTATGGTGTGAGGACATTTTTTGCATTATGTGAGACTAATATCAATATTAGTAGAAACAATGTAAATCATTGGCTTGCAGCAAAAAGGGTTCCAACTTCCTTCTGCTGATTACAGCAAGTCCTTGTTTGATATTCTCCCACTCACCCTCCAGCTGAGTAGATCGCTAACGTGCACTATGCTAGTATACACACCCAATTAACAAATTATTTTAAATAAAATTAAAACATAAAATGCTGGAAAATCACAGCAGGTGACGCAGCACCTGTGGAGAGAGAAACTGAGTTAACGTTGCGACTCTGTATCACTCTTCTTCAGAGCAAATTTTCTTCATTTATGGGATATGGGCATCATTGGGAGGGTCGGCATATATTGTTCATCCCCAGTTGCCCTTGAGAAGGTGCTGCCAAGTCATCAGGCAAGAACTTCAATGATGTAATTTAAAATTAGATCCCGGCCTTCCAGGAGTGAAATTAGGAAATGCTTTTAAAGACAGTTTGGCGCGCTCTTTCACAAACAGCAACTGCTGCTAGATCTGTTGTTTATATTATATCTGGGACTGCTAGATTTTTACTAAATCAAAGGTATTAAAGGATATGGGGCAAAGATAGGTTGCAGGCTAGCCATGATTTCATTGAATGGCAAAAGAGGCTTGAGGGACTAATTGGCTTCCTCTTGTCCTGGGAACGATTATGTGGCTTGCAAGTCTATTTTAGAGTGTTGTTATGGGCCAGGGTTTAGAGAACCCCAAAGTGTATCATGGAGTTCACCTGACCCACAACTTTTAATAGAGTGTGGTATGGGGAGCACACGGCCCACTCTACAGGTGTGGTACAGCAGAAATGGAAAAGTAATTTTTAAAGCAAAACAATGTTTATTCTATGAACTCAAGTTAACCTTTTTAAAACATACAGTGAACATCTCAGCAATCATTAATTCAAATACGACCCCCAAAGACTACAACACTAAGTAATCATTCAAGCTTTCCTTTTAACATCCTAAGACTTAAAAAATAACTTTTAACAGAAGCACATCAGGTTAAAGTCACTACTGAGAGCAGTTATTAGTTTTAAATCACCAAAGGATCGATTTACAGTTTTTAGATTACAGAGAGAGAGACTAATACCCCTTCTGGCTGTGACTGCAGCTATCCAGCTCTGAAAACGAAACTAAAACACACCCTACAGCAAAGAGCCTAAAACGAAAGTTAAATGCTGACAGATGGCCCAGCTCCACCCACTCTTTGACATCACTGCAGTACTAAACACCCATTTCTTAAAGGTACCCTCACTACAGACATTTATATACACCTATTTATAGGGCAGCACAGTGGCAGTATTGCTGCCTATGGCGCTGAGGACCCGGGTTCGAATCCCGGCCCTGGGTCACTGTCCGTGTGGAGTTTGCACATTCTCCCCGTGTCTGCGTGGGTTTCACCCCCACAACCCAAAGATGTGCAAGTTAGGTGAATTGGCCACGCTAAATTGTCCCTTAATTGGGAAAAATAATTAGGTACTCTAAATTTATTTTTATATATATATATAAACGCCCATTTCTTCAAGGTGCTCTCACATGACAGTGTCAACCACAGATTTATTAACTGAATTTAAATTCCTCAATAGTTGTGGAGCGACTTGAACTTGTTTTACCCGATCACCTATCCAGGCCTCTGGATTACTGAACTGATAACACAGCCACAATGCTACCATACCCCTTAACGAATGATGGAGGGAAACAAAACACTGGCTTCCTAGCCTCAGTAACATGTCCTGAGAATTCTTCCTTCCTTTGGTGTCTCCTCACAGGCTAGCCATTTGAGATTAGGACCTTTTGTATGTGAAGGATTGTGAATTCTCCATTCTCAGAAAATGGCCACTTCAATCTCCTGTCTTCCCGTCTATTTGTCATAACGAATGTGTAACTTGCTTTAGGCACATTAACATTGGGACACGGTTCCAGGCAGAGATTCCATTACTGCAAGACAAGTCGTTGGTGGATGATCGTGTTCACCAAGCAGACCTAGTGTGGAAGCCATGGGATGACATTGAAACCAACAAAGTCACTCAGGCAAGAGGTGTGTTCATTTACCAGGATTTTTATTTTGAAAAAATGATTGTCTCAATTGGCACGAATGAGAGATAAGTGATTTAGATTTAATCTATATTACAGAGACATGGTTACAAGGTGATCAAAAGTGGGAAATAAGTTTTCCAGGGCAGGCAATATTTAGGAAAGACAGGGAGAATGGCAAAGGTAGAGGAGTAGCCCTGATAGTAAAAGGTGACACCGGCATTAATGAGAAAGGACCATGAAGTAGAATCAGTATGAATGGAAATTAGGAATACCACGAGTCAGAAAACACTGGTGGGAGCAGTTTATAGGCCCGCTAACAGTAGTTACACTGTTGGGCAAAACATCAAAGAAGAAATTATTAGGGTTTGGGGAAAAAAATTTAATAATTGTGGGGACTTTAATCGTCATATAGATTGGGACATGAAATTGGCAAGAGTCATAGGATCATAGAATCCCTACAGTGCAGAAGGAGGCCATTTGGCCCATCAGGTCTGCACCGACCCTCCGAAAGAGACCCTCACTGAGGCCGATTTCTTCCCCCCTCCCCCCCCCCCTCCTGTAATCCCACCTAACCTTTGGACACTAACGGCAATTTAGCACGGCCAATCCACCTAACCTGCAAATTTTTAGACTGAGATGAAGAGAAATTTCATCACTGAAAGGGTTGTGAATCTTTGGAATTCTCTATCCCGGAGGGTTGTGGGTGCTCCATCGTTGAATACATTTAAGGCTGTGGGAAAGATGTTTGATTTTTGGTATCTCGGGGAATTAAGGGATATGGGATTTAACAAAAGACCTCACTATCGAACAGGGTTCTGTTGTTTTTTTCCCTGCCGAGGACCTACTCAGTTGCATTTCCTGCACTTTAAACATCCCCGGACCATCCCAAAGCGCCAACTCACCTTGGGGGTCGTCGAAACCCCCCCCCCCCCCCCCCCCCCCCCCCCCCGCATCCTACCTGATATGGGCTGGGAACTTCTGGGCCTGATTCCTAGCATGGGCAAAATGCCATTGGGGCACCTTGGCAGTGCTAGCCTGGCACTCTGGCAGTGCCACAGTGCCCAGGGGGTATCAGCAGCTCCAAGCTACCACCCTGCCCAGAGACCAACCATACAGGGCCTCTGATCGCCTGAGAGATCCTCCCAAGTGCCGCTCTGGCTGGTCCCTGTTGTGGAGACCAGTGCTAAACGGCACCCGGCTGGGACCTCCTCGGCAACCTGCAACCTGCACTTCAACCTTCCAGTAGACACTGCGGTTCAGCAGTTTAAAAATATCAAAGGTGTTTTTAGTGTTTCCTGATGTATATATTTTATTCTATTTTATTTGCATGCGTGGCCATGGACCCGGCCATTCTCCGGCCGTATTCGCAGGTAAAGCCGGGGGGATTTACGCTGCGCGGCTGCGAGCCCCCCCACCCCCCCCCCCCCCCCCCCCCCACCGGACAGAGGATTGGTGCGGGGGCGCCGCCGACTTTCTGGTTGTAAGATCAGACAGATCCTGTGGATACCGCTGCAGGATCGGAAGATCCAGACCCTTGTTTTTCGGTGGCTTTTAAAATTAAAATGTAATTTTCCTCGCCTGTTTCTGGATCTTATAAGTTGTTGCATTTTCTTAAAATCATGCCTTGTTTGTTGTACTAATTTCCACGGCTAGCCTTGGGAAGAGTCATAAAACCAGTTCTTGCGGCTGGTCATCATTCAGTAATGGGCGTATATGGATGTTGGAATTGGCAGCTTTGCTAGAAAATTGGAGTATATCAGAGTTTGGAGAGGGAGGAAACTACAGAACATGCTTCTAAGAAAGTAATTTCTTACAGTCACTTTTCTCTGTAACTTACTTTTCTGCAGTGACGGACCTGCTCAACTTAGCTTGTTCAAGTGTGCTGCCTGGAGGAGGTACTAATCTGGAATTAGCTCTGCATTGTCTGCACGACACTCGAGGAGACATTTTGGTAACTGGTCATTTATTTTTTGAAAGAGCATAGTGCTTTCACTGAAACTTCACCATTGGAGTTTTGTTGCATTTCCTACTCTATATTATTCAGAATCGGCACCATTATCACTATCCTGCTGAAGAGCTATTATGAGTAGGCAACGAAAATCTGGCAGTTGAACAAAGTGCTGTAAAAAATACTTACAGGCACATTAATAGTATGAGGTCAGTAACGGTAGAGGTAGGGCAACTCGGAGTTAAAGAAGGTACGAAACAAACACCCGTGAGAGAAAATAAACCTAAATGTCTTGGGATGTGGGCATCGCTGGCTGGGTCAGCATTTGTTGTCCATCCCATAAGACATAGGAGTGGAAGTAAGGCCATTCGGCCCATCGAGTCCACTCCACCATTCAATCATGGTTGATTTCAACTCCATTTACCCGCTCTCTCCCCATAGCCCTTAATTCCTCGAGAAATCAAGAATTTATCAATTTCTGTCTTAAAGACACTCAATGTCCCGGCCTCCACCGCCCTCTGTGGCAATGAATTCCACAGACCTACCACTCTCTGGCTGAAGAAATTTCTCCTCATCTCTGTTCTAAAGTGACTCCGCGTCCTAGTCTCCCCTACTAATGGAAACAACTTCCCTACGTTCATCCTATCCAAGCCATTCATTATCTTGTACGTTTCTATTAGATCTCCCCTCAACCTCCTAAACTCCAATGAATATAATCCCACGATCCTCAGACGTTCATCGTATGTTAGGCCTACCATTCCTGGGATCATCCGTGTGAATCTCCGCTGGACCTGCTCCAGTGCCAGTATGTCCTTCCTGAGGTATGGGGCCCAAAATTGCTCACAGTATTCTAAATGGGGCCTAACTAGTGCTTTATAAAGCCTCAGAAGTACATCCCTGCTTTTATATTCCAAGCCTCTTGAGATAAATGACAACATTACATTTGCTTTCTTAATTACGGACTCAACCTGCAATTTACCTTTAGAGAATCCTGGACTAGGACTCCCAAGTCCCTTTGCACTTTAGCATTATGAATTTTGTCACCGTTTAGAAAATAGTCCATGCCTCTATTCTTTTTTCCAAAGTGCAAGACCTCGCACTTGCCCACGTTGAATTTCATCAGCCACTTCTTGGACCATCCTCCTAAACTGTCTAAATCTTTCTGCAGCCTCTCCACCTCCTCAATACTACCTGCCCCTCCACCTATCTTTGTATCATCGGTTGCCCTTGAACTTTGTGACTTGTTAGGCCATTTCGGTGGGGGGGGGGGTTACAGTTAAGAGTCACATGTAAGCCAGACCGGGTAAGGATGGCAGATTTCCTTCCCTGAAGGACATCAGTGAACCAGATGGGTTTTTACGACAATTGGAAGTGGTTATCATTATACTTATTAAATTCCAGTTTTTTAAATTTAATTTAAATTTGTCGTGATGGATTCGAACCTGGGATCCCAGAGCATTACCCTGGGTCTCTGGATTACTAATCTAGTGACAATACCACTTTGCCTCCCTGGTAACAAATGTTACATGTTCATATGCTTTTGCTGGTTCCCTGGCAACATTGCGTACAAGGGGCGTCTTTCTGTCCCTGCAGTGCTCTTCCCCCGGATCCACAATAGTCACAACCCCCACCACCCTCTTGTCCCCTTCTGGCCTCTTGGTTGGGACGTGTTCGACTTGCACTGTGGCAAGTCGGGACTGAAAACTAGCCTAGCCTAATTCCTACCTCAGTTTGCTTAAATGGCAAGTCACAAATCCTATTTCTGTAAATAAAGCCTCTGCTTCATGTGTTGCACAGCAAAATATGTGGATTTAGGAGAATTCAGTTGCATTTAGTAATTACAGTGTAGAGAAAGCACTTACTGTAAAAACACTTTAGACATTTATATTAAATGTTTTCACCTGATATTTTAAGATGCATTAACCTTCTCAAAATAGCTTTGAAACAATTCGATACCGTACGATAGTTACCAGATTTGTCTTACTTCCAGCTCCACTTCTTGTTTTTATGTTTGTAGGCTGCCTTGGAGGTGTTACTAATGAAAGGTGTGAGGCGAGACCCTTGTCACCCTCTGGGAGATTACCACTACACTGGTAAGAACAAAGCCACTTACATAGGGGGTAGTCTGAAGGTTCATATGATTCAGTGGGTACAGCATTGAGCTCACAACCATGGAGTCACACCTTTGGCTAGTATGCAAACCACCCTGTTCTTCTTCGAAACAAACCTGTTGGACTTTAACCTGGTGTTGTAAGACTTCTTACTGATCCTATTGGGCAAATTTAGTTTGCAGTCAGTTACAGTGCTGGGTGGTAAGGAAAAATCCTCAAACTTTGGCTTCCAAATCCCCATGTCAATTAATAAATTAGATCAGTACCTTTCGGGAGGGGTGAATGTCAGCCAGTCTTTCTGGTGTACTTGAGATTAGGAAGAAAGTCTGTGCATGGACAGAAGGAGTAGTCTTCATTGCATGAAACTTCATTTTTCACTCGTTTCTGAAGTTGAAGTTCAGCTCCACACCTGAAGTTCTATTCCCCCCCCCTCCTACCTGGCTGTTATTAATTGATGGGAGGCATTTCAAATCGTGAAAACTTAAAACCTTTTTATTTCTAGTATTAACAACTTAAATGTTGGACCCAAGACTAAAATATCATAAATTTGTCATGTTTAATGGGGTTCAATGTTACCTGTCTTCTCTATGTTGGGGTATGATTCTCACACACACACACCACCTGCTATCTCACCTTGAATGCTCATCCTTCACGTCTGTGCTTACTTGGTGCCAGCAGGCTGTTCAGTCATGGTGGTCATGGGGCTGGGTTCAGTCCTGTCCTCATTCGACAGTCACAGGCACCTGTACTTTGCAGCTGGATGGCCAGGAGCAGGAAAGCTAGCTGATTTCTGTTTAACCCTCCTTGCCTCCAGCACAAATGAAGCATCAAAACCAGAGGTTTCCCTGCTGTTTATGGCTGGCTAATTTTCCACTGAGTGCGTTTGCCCATTGAGCTATCTGTTTTGTGTAGGAGTGGATAAGAACGGGAAGTGAATAAGATATGCCCCCACAACCCAAAAATGTGCAAGCTAGGTGGATTGGCCAAGCTAAATTGCCCCTTAATTGGAAAAAATGAATTGGGTACTCTAAATTTATTTTTAAAAAAATAATGGCCAATCTATTACAAAGATGATATATATAAATGCCACAAATAAACAGCTAAAAATGAAAAAGAGACTTTATAAATCTGTACTGAGAGCATTAAATGACAGGAACAACAGATCTGTCAGCACCTGAACGAGACTCTTTCAATTAAACACTTCTTCAGAATGATGAAGGCTGGGATTCTCCATTCACGGCTGCTGCAATCGGGAACCTCGATCAGGCGGAAAATGGAGTGCGGCACAAAAATGGGATCCTTTACCACCGACTATAACGTGCTATCTGCCCCACGCTGGTGGGAAAATGCAAAATAGTGATCAGCATGCAATTATGGCCTGGAAGACCAAAATGGTTTCACTTCCTCTTTCCTCAGCAGAAAGCACTTAGCTCCTTTGATGTGCTGAGGGGCTGTCAATCACAGCGAGAGTGTTTATAAATATTGTGGTTATCAAAGCAAGGTACTTGAGATGCAGTCAAGTGTAAAGGGAAGCCTGAATAGCCTAACTTCCTAAGCAGCTGTGTCTAAACCATTAAGCTGTCTCTCACAGGCTAGTGAAAGGACGCTTAGCATTTCAAGGGGCGTCAGGGGATTTGAGGCCTTAAAAGCCACAGCACTCATAAAACCTGCTGTTTTAAAGATATTTGTCTGAGGGAGCAGATGTTAGTAAAGAGAAAGTTTTCCGACATAAGATGATAAAAAGTACTGACATAGAGCGGATGCTTCCTCTCGTGGGGCAATCTAGAACAAAAGATTGTTTTAGGATAAGAGGTAGCAAATTTAAAACAGAGATAAGAAGAAATTACTTCTCTCAAAGAGTCTTGAATCTGGGGTGGCACGGTGGCGCAGTGGTTAGCACTGCTGCCTCATGGAGCTGAGGACCCGGGCTCGATTCCAGCCCCGGGTCACTGTCCATGTGGAGTTTGCACATTCACCCCGTGTCTGCGTGGGTCTCACCCCCCACAACCCAAAGGTGTGCAGACCAGATGGATTGGCCATGAACCATTTCCTCTTAATTGGGAAAATTAAAGAGTCGTGAATCTGTGGAATTCACTACTCCGGAGAATGGTGGATGCTGGGTCTTAAGGAGCAGATAGACAGATTTTCAATTAGTAATGGGTTGAAGGGTTATGGAGAACAGGCAGGAAAGTGGCGTTGAGGCCGAGAGAAGATCAGCCATGATCGTATTGAATGGTGGAGCAGGTTCGAGGGGCTGAAATGCCAACTCCTGCTCCGAGTTCTTATGTTCATTGATTCTTCACTGAACTGCCTGGACTGCTCTTCAGAGTTTAAAAAGTCAGACCAGGAGGATGCTATTGATCAGAGGGCTACCTGAGATTACCATGCCAATGGTGATCATCTATTGCCTGGGGCTGAAAGGGGCAGACCAGACACGGCACCCCCCCCCCATCACAGGGTCAATCCCTCAGCCACAGCACAAGCCCACACAACCCCCCCCCCCCCCTCCTGCAGCATGACAGTGGCAGAGGGACACAATATGAGAGGTTGGGGGTGCCCTCCTTGTCAGTGGGGGAGGGGGGGGGGGGGGTCAGGATTTGTATTGTGGGGGAATCCAGTGTGATCTCCGCCGTGCATAAATTTGCATGGCCAAGGACTATGAATCACACCTGGGCACCGTTCCTAGCGTCAACGCAGACCAGTCCCGATCTGCTGCTGGCACTTTCCCTTTCACATGCCAACTGGCTGGTGTTGTTCCAACACTTTCTGTCCTCTTTTCAGACATGTGACATTGGCAGAACTTCATTTCATCGATATGTTGTTAATCCTTCAATGTGTTTCTTTTGAATTTAGGTACTGAGAAATGGACTACTGCAGAAAAAAAGATGTTCAATAAAGCAATTTGCCTTCACAATAAAGATTTCTTTCTAATGCAGAAGATGGTAAGAGATAATCAAATCGCAAAGTCAGGGTATTAAAGGCAGTTAAAAACGATTCAACTGCCAAAATTGACTCTATATACAATATTGAATTAAAAAAAAAAATTTAGAGTACCCAATTATTTTTTTCCAATTACGGGGCAATTTAGCGTGGCTAATCCACCTAGCCTGCACATCTTTGGGCTGTGGGGGCGAAACCCACGCAAACACAGGGAGTGACCCAGGGCCAGGATTCGAACCCGGGTCCTCATGGCCGCAGGCAGCAGTGCTAACCTCTGCTGCTCCAATATTGAATTTTTTAGGAGTTATTTTCACTTTCACTGTGGGCAGTAAAGTGACAGACGAGAGGACAACCTGCCCGTGGTAGAAGATGCCCGTTTTACATTTCCCCACACTGTCGGCCTTCTAGTTTCCTAGGTTACACTACCATCTTAATCTCCAATTAGTCATGAAAATTATGCTCTTGTCCAAAGTAATTTTGATCTTTAGAGCTCATAAAACAGAGGAAGCTTTCATCTTATCGATCGAGACAAAACTCCCAGGCCTCAGCAGAGAGAGAATCCCACTCTGACTGCATGGAATTGCCAGTCCTTGGAAACATTTGTCAGCCAGCACTAAAATACTGACACCTTATTACTGGTGTGTGTGATCTATTTACAGCAGCATTATGGAATTTGAAAGCGTTTAGTGGAAGATGGTGCAGTTAAAACAGCATATTTTGGTTAGCAGCCTCAAGTGGCATCATTGTAAAGTGTAAATATTTTTCTGCCCACAAATGTTTTAATCCAGCACATTCTCCCCGTGTCTGCGTGGGTCTCACTCCCCACAAACCAAAGATGTGCAGGGTAGGTGGATTGGCCACACTTCTTTGGAAAAAAATTAATTGGGTACCCTTAATTTAAAAACAAAACAAATGTTTTAATCCAAACATGGAGGGCACCCATGGAAAAAGAATCACAGCATTATAGTTTAATGCAGTAACTACTGTATTATGAAGTTCTATTTCTACAATTTTGGATTGTTGGTTCGCTATTAGAATTTCCAGCAGTACTCCACAATTTGTTGCTACCACCTAGTGATGAGAAAGAGACTGCAGCTGCTGGAGCTGCAAGATGATCTTTAGCCAGTCAACATCTAAATAATTACATTACATCTCATGGAACTTGGGAATGAATTCCATGCGCAGAATGAAAGTCCCGGCACGCAGAAGCCTTGGACGAAGAAAGCCTTTTTGCTCATCCTTCTGAACACAAACATCTTCCACTGCCAAAATGTAACTGTTTCTTAAATACTTTTATTCCCCTTCTCGCTTCTGCAGCCTGAAGGAGCTTGAACTAAATGAGTTAGGGGTGGTCCCAGTCCCCTTCCTGTGAGTTCGCTGTACTATTTTGATAAAGGCTGCTTAATTCTACATCCAAAAGGTTTTAAACTGGGAGTTTCTGGTTGGGAGAGACTGGTAGTGAATATCAGGACAGGGTGGCTGGTGAATTAGGACACGTGAGCCATTTGAGGCACTATCAGAGAATTTTGTTCTTAAAAATTGTGTAATGAAAAACCACCAGGCTGGAAATCGGACTGTCCAGGTTAAACCCTGTGATTGTCCACGTTTGTAATACCATTAAGTGCAAGAACAATCCTCGGCCTACTGAATTCAAAACATTTTTCTTTAAAGTATAATAGCGGTAGCATAGTGGTTAGCACTATGGTTTCACAGTGCCAGGCTCCCAGGTTCTATTCCGGCTTGGGTCACTATCTGTGCGGAGTCTGCACGTTCTCCCCGTGTCTGCTGGATTTCCTCCGGGTGCTCCGGTTTCCTCCCACAAGTACCGAAAGACGTGCTGTTAGGTGAATTGGGCATTCTGAATTCTCCCTCAGTGTTCCCGAACAGGCACCGGAATGTGGCGACTAGGGGCATTTCACAGTAACTTCATTGCAGTGTTAATATAAGCCTACTTGTGACATTAAAGATTGTGATTAAAATATAGGAATGATTTAAAATTGAATAGTAAGAGGAGGCAGACCTGCTGTAGATTACAGGGCTGATTTTACAAATTACTGCTACCATTGGGAACTCACACTCTACATATTGAAAAAAAGCAGGGGTTCTGGATCTAAAATGTAAACAAGTGAATTGCCCCAGGTGAAACACCCCCCCCAGTAGCGCACACACAAAAGTATTAACCCTGTTAGAACAGATCTATTGCATTCATGGGACCTGCTGTTTTACAGATAAAATACAAAACCGTGGCACAATGTGTTGAATATTACTACACCTGGAAGAAACAGCTAAAATTTGAGTGGAAAAGAACACACTTGCTTGAGGAAGAGGAGATAAAGCGTGAGACAGACAGTCCCGCTGATGGAAAAGAAATAAAAAAGCTGGTTAGAAATGCTGCTAATTATGCTCAGGCCAGTGAGGGAACATGCAGGCAGGTAAGGGAAACCCAAGGCAATGCTGGAGGAGTCTCTGCCCATATCCAACAGGCACCAGATTTTTGCTGCCGGTGTGGATGAGGGCAAACTGCAGGGTGGATAACAGACTGACCACAGGACTATAGTACAGAAGACCGCTGAAATGGGGGTAATAAGCATAAACTAGGAGCAGAAATAGGCAATTCAGCCTTTTGCGCCCGCTCCGCCATTCAGTACGATCAAGGCTGATCTCTTCTTGACCTCAACTCCACTTTCCTGCCTGTTCTCCATATCCCTTCAACCCATTACTAATTAAGAATCTGTCTAACTCCTCCTTGAATTTACTCAATGTCCTGGCATCCACTCTGGGCTCCACAGATTCACCACCCTTTAAGAGAAGTAATTTCTTCTCATCTGTTTTAAATCCGCAACCCCCTCCATCATCCTAAAACTATGACCTCTTGTTCTAGAAAAGGAATGTGATAGTGAGAAACAATATAGCCGGGGGGGAGATAGATACTGTTTAGTTGTGACAAGAAGTTCTGAACGTTATGCTGCCTGCCCAGTATCGGGGTTAGGACATCTCCCGTGGCTGGAAAGGGAGGAGATTGATACAATTGTCAGGGTTCATGTTGGCACACAACACAGGGAAGAACAGGCAAGAGGTGAGTACCAGGAACTAGGAGCTAAACTAAAGAACAGGAGCATTCAACCATTCTAAACTGGATTACCCTAGCTCTGAGTAAATTAGGATAGGGATAAGAAGATGAGTGAGGTGAATGGCTAATGGAGCAGGGTATGAAAAGGAGGTTTCCATTTCATGGAATACCAGCAGCAGTAGGGGGGCAGGAAGGAACTGTACCAATTGGACGGACTCCACCTGAACCAGGCTCAGACTAGGTTCCTAATGGAACGGATAACCAGGATGGTCACAAGGACTTTAATCTAGTTAAGGACGTTGGAGAGGAATGGGGCTCAATGGTAGTAGATAATAGCTGAAAAACAGAAGAAAGGCAAGACGTCAGAGTCCGAAATTGAGCTTTAGGCACCACAGATGTAAATAAAAATAGAGATAAGCAAAGTGTCAGTACAACATTAGAGAAGGACAAGAAGGGGGTGTGTGGCTCAAATAAGAGTTCTTTATCCAAGCCTACAGAGTGTAAGGAACAACAAAATTTAATCTGGCATAAAGTGAACAGGAAAGATGGAAAATCGTGGGGAGGGAGGAGTGAGTAGTAATAGTGATTTAGAATGAAATCACTTCAATAATATGAGAGGATATAACGAGAGGTTAAGCAGACAGTGGAAACCTCATGGGAAGAATAATGAGATAGAAAAGAATAAGACAAGGGATATGTGTATACGGTCCCTGTAACAAGCGAGAAGTTGGAGGCTGTAGAAATACAAAGATTAGGTAAGCATGCAGCAAATGCAGAGTATTATAGGCACAAGCAGACTAGCACAGGTCGGAATGATAGTGAATTTGTTGATTTGTGTCTATGATAGTGTTATGTTTTTGGTCCTGGAACCTTTCAGGATCAAGTAGACGCGGAGGTGATTAACATCGCAACTGTTCTTTAGTGCTGTCGCAGTCGAGCTAATAAAACATGTATGCTGCGATCCCACAGTGCACTGGCTTGCAAAGTACAGCAAGCCAGTCAAAGCATACAGTAGAAAACAGAGAGATCCCAGCTTAGTGCCACTGACCTCTGGGTCTTCAAGCTCTACACCGGGCTGGGACTCCAGTGCTACATTGTTAGAGCTGCTGTCCCTTGAATGGAATGCTAGACCTGGGGTGCTTGTAGAGGATACAAGAGGAAAGTTGCACAAACAGTTGATTTAACCTACTTCAGACAGAAAATGTGGTCGGGACTATTACCCACGGAGGCAGTGCAAATAAATAATGAGAGGCTATTAAGTGAGAATTGAAGAGATATTTGAGGGAATAAGTGATTGAAATGTGTTTCTTTCCAGCACTGACTGGGTAGACTCCAGTATCCTTTCACTGCATACATTCCTTGTATGTTTCTATATCAGAAGGACGTTCTGGTAACAGCAATAGTCAATTTAGTCATTGGTTGTAATATTTTATCAATAACTCTTGTGGGTAAAAATATTCAACTCTGCTTTTTCCCCCTCCCCCTCCTCAGTCGTTCATAGCCTCACAGGGTTTGAGCATTCCTTCCCAGACAAGTGTGAGCCGGGAAAAGCTCAAGAAGAAAATTGTACGGTCTAAGCCGAGCCCTTCTCCATCAGTTCACTGTCAGACGGGAGCCCAGGACAAGAATGAGAAAAAATTTATCCTGGGGAATTTCCCTTGTAAAGAGTGCACAAAGTAGGTAAAGCTATGAGTGGTGGGGTCTGGATAATACATGTTGCCAAGAGTTGTGATTTCCTGATTAACTGCTGTTAAGGTGCAGAATTAAGTAAATAACTTGCATTTATATTGGACCTTTCACCACCTCGGGACAACCCAAAGAACTTTACAGGAAGTGTTTTTGAAGTTCACTGTTGAAATATGGGGAAACTTTTAAAAACAATATGTTTAAGAATTTTTTCATTATCAAAACAACTAGAAACAATCAAACAGAAAAACATAAAAGATAAGAGAAAAAAGGCAAAAACACATACAACATATAATAAACTTAATACAAAAACTAACTTTTAAAAATAAATTTAGAGTACCCAATAATTTTTTCCAATTAAGGGGCAATTTGGCGTGGCCAATTCACCTACCTACCCTGCACATTTTTGGGTTGTGGGGACGAAACCCACGCAAACACGGGGAGAATGTGCAAACTCCACAATACAAAAACTAACCTAAACTCCCTAACACCTGATGGTGATGTAACTCTTTTAAAAAAAAAAAGAAATGAATGGCTGACATCTCGGGTAAAATATCTCCACTGACCCCCTAACGTTGAACTTGACCTTCTCCAAATGCAAAAATTACATTAGGTCACCCAGCCGAAGTGAGGCTCTAGGCGGAGTGGGAGGCCTCCACCCAAGCAAAATTCACCTTTGGGCTGTCAACGAGGCAAAGGCAAGGGCATCCACCTTGACCCCAGACTGAAGCACCAGTGATTCCAACCCCCCAAATATGGCCACCAGCAGACACGGATCCAAATCTACACTGAGTATCTCTGACATGGTGTTAAAGGAAGAAGCCCATAAACCTATCGACTTGGGACAGGACCAGAACATATGCGTGTGATTAGCCAGCCCACGATAGCGGTGCTCACAGTTATCCCCAGGGAAGAACCCGTTCATCCTTGCCCTGGTCAAGAGCGTCCTCGGCAAAACGTTAAACTGAACCAGAGGCACAAAAAGGACAGTACTGCAGCGGGAGCCACCTTGTGTACGTCTTCCCCCTACATTACACCACTGGGAAACTTTCTCAAGGGCAATTAACAATGGGCAATAAATGCTGGCCTAGCCAGTGATACCCACTACCCATGAATGAATTTAACACTGGCAGCACGCAAATTGTGCACAGTAAGCTCCCACAACAGTAATGAGACAATAGTGAATTATCGCGGATGCTGGAATCTGAAACGAAAATAGAAAATGCTGGAAAATCTCAGTGGATCTGACAGAATCTGTGGAGCGAGAACAGAGTTAACGTTTCGAGTCTGGATGACTCTTCGTCAAAGCTGGAGAGAACTGGAAATGGGCTGGGGTGCGGTGAGGCTGGATAGGGGGTGCGGTGAGGCTGGATAGGGGGTGCGGTGAGGCTGGATAGGGGGTGCGGTGAGGCTGGATGGGGGTGCGGTGAGGCTGGATGGGGGGTGCGGTGAGGCTGGATGGGGGTGCGGTGAGGCTGGATGGGGGGTGCGGTGAGGCTGGATGGGGGGTGCGGTGAGGCTGGATAGAGGGCCAGAGATAGATTGAGGCTGGGGAGAGATTGACAAAGATGTTGTGGACAAAAAGAAAAAGGGAATGTAAACGGTGGTGATTGTGGCACATTAACAGCACCCCCTATCCAGTGTTAATGGCACAACAAAGGTAAGCAGTGTGTCAAAGGACAACCTGGAACAGAGAACAGATGGCCCTGGTGGGGTGGGGCAAGCAGAGACAGTAGTAAGCGAAAAACAAGATGGAAAATAGGATGAAAAGGGGGATGGAAAATTGAATCAATGGAAGAAATTGGATCTCAAACAATGACGAGACAGAGTACAGAAATGAGATACAAGGGCAGCACGGTGGCCTAGTGGTTAGCACAACCGCCTCACGGCGCTGAGGTCCCAGGTTCGATCCCGGCTCTGGGTCACTGTCCGTGTGGAGTTTGCACATTCTCCCCGTGTCTGCGTGGGTTTCACCCCCACAACCCAAAAATGTGCAGAGTAGGTGGATTGGCCACGCTAAATTGCCCCTTAATTGGAAAAAATAATTGGGTAATCTAAATTTTAAAAAAAAGAAGAAATGAGATACAGAATCTGGTGAACTGATGCGACAACAATAATCTCTCCCTCAATGTCAACAAAACGAAGGAGATTGTCATCGACTTTAGGAAGCGTAGTGGAGAACATGCCCCTGTCTACATCAATGGGAATGAAGTAGAAAGGGTCGAGAGCTTCAAGTTTTTAGGTGTCCAGATCACCAACAACCTGTCCTGGTCCCCCCCATGCCGACACTATAGTTACGAAAGCCCACCAACGACTCTCTCAGAAGACTAAGGAAATTTGGCACGTCAGCTACGACTCTCACCAACTTTTACAGATGCACCATAGAAAGCATTCTTTCTGATTGTATCACAGCTTGGTATGGATCCTGCTCTGCCCAAGACCGCAGGAAACTACAAAAGGTCGTGAATGTAGCCCAATCCATCACGCAAACCAGCCTCCTATCCATTGACTCTGTCTACAATTCCTGCTGCCTTGGAAAGGCAGCCAGCATAATTAAGGACCCTACGCACCCCGGACTTGCTCTCTTCCACCTTTCATCAGGAAAAAGATACAAAAAGTCACTTACCAACCGACTCGAGAACAGCTTCTTCCCTGCTGCCATCAGACTTTTGAATGGACCTACCTCGTATTAAGTTGATCTTTTCTCTACACCCTAGCTATGACTGTAACATTATATTCTGCAGTCACTCCTTCCTTCCCCATGTACGGTATGCGTTGTCTGTATAGCAGGCAAGAAACAATACTTTTCACTCTATACTAATACATGTGACAATAATAAATCAAAAAATGAAAATAAAATGATAGAAATAAAAATGGGATGAAGGTGGATGAGAGAGTTCACAGCCTGAATTGTTGAACTCAATGTTAAGTCCAGAAGGCTGTAACGTATCTAATCAGACGGTATGGTGCTCTTCCTCTTGTTTGAGTTGGGCTTCACAGGAACATTGCAGCAGCCCAAGGGCAGACAGGAAAGCAGGACGGTGAATTGAAATGGCAGTGACAGAAAGGTTTGGGTCCTGCTTTTGTAGGGATTGATGGTGTTCTGCAAAGCGGTCACCCAGTCTGCATTTAGTCTCTCCAGTGTAGAGTAGACCATATTGGGAGCAGCAAATACAATAGACCAGACTGAAGGAGGTGCACGTGAAGTGTTGCTTCACCTGAGAGGAGTGTTTGGTGAGCAGGAAGGTAAAGGGGCAGGTGGTGCATCTTCTGCGATTGCATGGAAGGTGCCATGGGAAGAGGGTGATGGGGGAGTCAACTAGGATATCCCAGAGGGAACGGTCCCTGCGGAATACTGACAGGGAGTGAGGGGATGATGTGCTTAGATCATGCTGGAGTTGACTGAACTGGACAAGGATGATACTTTGAATGGGGAAGCTGGTGGGGTGAAAATTGAGGACGAGGGACCCAATTCTGCGAGGGGATGGGGAGAGCAGAGGGGCAGAAATGAGAGCCCTGTCAACTATAGTGGGTGGGACGATTAATGAAGAACGAAGATATCAGCACCATTTTGGAAAGTGGCATCATCACAACAGATATGGTGAAGGAACTGGGAGAACTCGATGGAACCCTTGCAGGATGTGGGGGTAATGAGATAACGTTTCTTTACCATGCTTTTCAGGTGAATTGCAGTTGTGTTTTGGGTTCTTTCCTTTACTTGCTGCTCAGGAAGGTTCTTTCTCCTCCCTCACTTCTGCATGTTCTGAGAATCTTGCAGTGCCACTTCCCACTTTCTCTTCATGTGGTGAAACTGCCCGAGTATGAAACGGTGGACAGCTTGGTCCAACAAACTTGTCCCAAGACAAAAATCAACCACAACTTGCACTTGGATAGCACCTTCAACGCATAACACATTCCAAGGCATTTTACAAGAGGAGAGTTATTGGTCAGCAAGCAGTCGTGACAACTAATCCTGTCTGCCGATTTCCCTTCCACCACCAAGGGTAACACTTGATGAAAATCCGAGGTTAGCTAAAGGGAAGGAAAACATTTGGGTGTTCAGATACTAACATGGCCCTAAACTCACCATTTCCTACAGCGAGAGGACATGGCCTTGTTGTAAGGCACAAGGAGTTTTGGGTATGGGACACCCACTCTGATAACCTCACCCTTTTGAAATAAAGGAAGAGATTTTTTGGGATGTGCATGCGATTAGTGTGGGAGATACATGGTGTGGGAAATTCTGAGTGTTCCTCTTAGCAGAGTGAATTGCAAAGAGTTAGTTGCACAACCATTAGGTTTCAGACAGTGAAGAAGAATTGGTGTCTGCTGCTTTCAGCCATGATGAATCGTTTAAAGCAGGGGTGGGCAAACTGCGGCCCGCGGGCCGCATGCGGCCCGCCAAAGGTATTTCTGCGGCCCACCAAGTCATTAAAAAAAAAAAAAAAAAAAATTTTTCTAAAAAAAAAAAAATTTTTTTTTTTTTTAAAGGTTAATGGGTGGGGGGGCTGTTGGATTACTTACTGGCATAGGGTGGATACGTTGACTTGAGTAGGGTGATCATTGCTTGGCACAACGTCGAGGGCCGAAGGGCCTGTTCTGTGCTGTACTGTTCTATGTTCTATATGAGGCGCCCAGAATCATAACCGGGTGAAGTAATTATTTTACTTAATATACTATGCGGCCCTTTGTGAATTGTGAATTTCTGAATGCGGCCCTTGCACGGAAAAGTTTGCCCACCCCTGGTTTAAAGGCTTTTCTTTTCCCAGCTGGATAAGGGTGTAAACTGCCCTCCATGAAGGATCATTTAGAATCTTACGGGTGACACAGTAGCACAGGGGCTGCACTGTTGCTTCACAGCGCCAGGGTCCTGGGTTTGATTCCCGCTTGGGTCACTGTCTGTGTGGATTCTGCACATTCTCCCCGTGTCTGAGTGGGTTTCCTCCGGGCGCTCTGGTTTCCTCCCTCAAGTCCCGAAAGACGTGCTTGTTAAATTCTCCCTCCGTGTACCTGAACAGGTGCCAGAATGTGGCGACTAGGGGCTTTCACAGTAACTTCATTGCAGTGTTAATGTAAGCCTACTTGTGACAATAATAGATTATTAAATAGCAATTTGCAATGACAAGAACTCAACTGCAACTACAGTGTCACATAGATAACAAAGCGAAGTTCCCTCCCCCTGCCCCTTCTGTAATCAGCAGAGCGTTGTTTGATTATTTTGCATGGCAAGTAACCAGATTGGTTTACAAACTAATAACCCATTGGAAAACAATCTTTATTATGCACGTGTATTTCAGAGTATTTGACAAAGTGAAAAGTCGAAACGCTCACATGAAATGCCACAGGCAGCAGGAGGAGCAAGAAAGACAGGCAGAGATGAAGCGGTCGAGGATACGTTTGAAAGTTGAGCCAAAGGAGGAACCAGAGGAGACCATTCTAGTCTTCACGTCAAACAATTTGTCAAACATTACCACACCATAAAAGACTACCAGCATCTTGGGGCTAGCAGATGTAGAAAGAAGGTTTTGGGGAGAGAGCAGAGCAGTAGTCTTGAGTTTCAGATTGTACAAAGAGCTTGCACAGAAAGAGTCAACACCCTCCCCTCTACTGTAAATAACTGCTTCCAGGTATTTTGATTTGGTGCATCTGGAGGTGGGGAATGGGTGCACATTGCATATTGTAAGTCTAGACCACCAGACACACATAAAACACGAGTCTGCAGCAAATAAATGCACAGGTTTATTTTTCAATTTCACATTGGACTGTTTTCAAGACGATGAAGACAGGTCCTAAACGAGGTACTTTGTGTCAGCCACAAGATTAACTAGTGGGGTAGAGAAACCCTGGTTCAATGATGATGTGTTAAACCTGTTAAACTCTTGCCATTGAGCTGCTAAGCTTGCAGTAATTTACAACCCATAATGACCTTAGTGTATAGATAAAGAAGCTCCCAAAAGGTAATAAATACCTGAACCATTGTATTTCAGTCACCTTTGAAGAATGTTCTATTGCTACCCCACTCACCAGCCAATGGACAGGTAGAAATTGGTGATGCCCTGGGTCTTAAAGTAAAATCACTGATTATCAGCAGAAAATTGGGACATGGAGCACAATGAAACAGACAAAATAATAGAGGTTAAAGGAAAGAAATCCCTTCTCCTAAAATAGAAAATACAGGGTAATGGAAAAGAGATGATTAGCCCGGGGAGGGGGTGGGGGAGCACAGGGGTTCCACGCCTCAACAGGAGGTAACTTCAGGAACAGTTTATAAACAGGCAATGACGATCAATCACCACTTCCACGTTCTCATTGGAAATGAGACACAAATGGGGAGATGATTGTTGTGAGTGGATAAACCTGCTTGTCAACTGCTACCCCGTGCATTGTCTAATCTACAATGGGGTATAAAAAGTTTTAGAAGCTACCTTTGGTCACCACGAGCTCGGGTAGGTAGGGCAAGCAGATGATGTTTGGTCAGCTGCTATCAGTGTCTCTTGAAAATAGCTGGTTTGAGAGAGTAAACGGAGGTGAGTGAACTCCAACTTTGTCAGTGAGCTCCTTCCCTCTACTGGGAGACATGGGCAAGATCTTTGCCTCCCAGGGAAATTTTTCTTTTTCTCTCCTTTAAATTTGAGGATAGGTTTCCTCGGTTTCTCTTACCTGCTCTCAGCCAGGGTGTGCGCACACTCAGGACACCCAGAAGATGGGCTTGGGGGAAATGACCTGCCCAATGTCACAAGGAGGTGCACACATTTGTTTCAGGAGCAAATCTCCCTGAGGACAGTGCATGGGTTTCATTTGGCGGATGCCTGCTCAGCAATTCCGGGGATGGAAGCTGTACCACAGCACTTCTGAGACACGCAGTGTTCACACGCATGTACACTCCAGCAGGAGTGGCTAAATAATGAGCAGTCAAACTCCCGCTCGGGAGTGCTGAGGATAACTAGCTTTCCAATAATCTCCCTGTCCTAAAAAATGCATTATATAGTTTTATCCTCTTTGCATTTTTAACATTGGTGATATTATCACTGTCTGTGGCAATGGAAAGATAATTGCTACAGTCGTTATTTTATGTACTATTTTAAAAGATGAAAAAATTTGCAGTACATTTTAGCGCTTTTAAACAGGAAGTAAAGCTGAGCCATTAGGATATCGTGCCCTCTTAGCCCCAAGAATCTGGTCAACATGAGAGTCACTTCAGGCAAGAGTAGCTTTTTAAAAAGTTATTTTTAACAGAGGACAATCACCGAGATGTCATTATGCCAAATCTCTGGACAGGATTTGCACGGGCAGACTTTATTTTATGGTGGCTGGACCTGAAAGGCATCAAACTTTGTACCCGAGCATTGGATACACACCCAGGAGTGGGAAAGACAACATTCAGCCAGCTGAAACCCAACCTGCCACGTTAATCATTTTCATTTGGGGACGATCAGAGCTGTGGGGCAGTGATCAAATTATAAACTGTGTTTCAGATCATATTATACCAAGAAATATTTGATCAGGAAATGGGGGTCAGAATTTCCTCATTAGTGGGAATTTATTAATCCGTGGGAGAGGGGGCAAGTACTTTAGATTGAAAGTAATCCCCAACTATTTTAACTTGAGGCATCTCCTGCTAAATTTGTCCTGTTGTTTCCTCACCCTGCCCATATAGTCCATAAACTACATAAAAAGTCTAAGTTTATAGATAACCACCCTCTTAAGAATTAAACTCCCAACTGTCCCAAAATCCATTCAAATTAATTGCTGAAATAGTTTCAGAATTACACGCATCTGTCAACTCTGCAGGGGGATCAGTTAAATATTGGGAGTTACCCCTTTAGGATTTGGTAATATTGCACATCTTGACAAGATGTGCTGTGCAGTTCCAGCAGAGTGGAGATCTGTCTGCCTCCTGTTAATTTACATCAGATTAATGCCCAGTTCTCAGTGGCTGAATGGGCAGCGTTCCAGATGAGAGATTGGGAATGCATTAAGCCCCAGAGCAACTATTTCTGCTGTCGGGGTTCCTTCTTTTGATTATAGTCACGGTTTATAAAACGTGATCCACTCTACGAAATGCAAAATAAAATAAAAGAGTTGGGCGCCATAAAGTTTCAGAGCTTCAACTGTTTCTGTTTGACAAGTGAGAGAAGGAATGTGGCCTGATTCATTTCCTTCGCATTCACCAAAACGCGAGATAATTTTTATAAAAGCCCAAACTAAAGACTTTGTTGTTTCAAATGCTTTCATAATCTGGAAGATCTAAAATGGAACAGCTTTTGCTTTACACGAGTTTTATCTCTTAATTTTCTATTGTACATTGCTGTATATTTTCCTTAAGATACCAACCCATGGGCAGTTCACAGATTACTAGAAAATTGCATTAGGAATGGATGTATTTTTACTTTTTTTTGCTGATAAGTGCAGTGTTTTCTTTTGTGTATATAAGAGAATTTTTACAAATACAGCATATTCGAGTGTGTTTCTGCATTTCTGTTGGGAGAAGCTGGGAAAAGGAGGGAGTGCTGATTGCCCCCTCTGATCCGGTTACCTGAATTCCTCCTCGAAGTAGTGTGCTGCCAGTGTTATTCAGAAGCACTGAAGCGTTTCAAATTCATCAAGTTGGGGCTTTGTGTGGAAAATAAAATCTGTTGAATAATTAGATGCAAACCCACCAATGCTGTAAGCACAAGGCCCTGTAGAGTTAACTTGCTTTAAAACTGTGCAGGATTGTTTCAATAAATATGTTGACTGTTGGGAGTATTATTTCAGCTTTGTACAAAGGACATATCTGTTTTCCCTTTTCAATTCCTGAAAGAATGCAAATTACTCAACCTTAGTACTCTCAGCTGCTACACGTAACACTTTCTTACACCCAAATTGTCCCATTCAGGCGCTGACTTGATTTTATGCAGGGCCATACTTTTCTCCAGAGTTGGTTGGTCCTTCTGGCCCTGAAAATCTTTTACCGGGTTGAATATTGTTTTAAAAATTGGTTTGTTGTTGGAAATTGGTTGCAGCTCCACAATCCTGTGAATTTACCAAACCACCTTCTCCTCCACCCCCCCACCCCAAACACACACTGGTGGTGTCAGATTGAGCAGAATTAAATGAGAATTGGTTGATTAGGACCAGAGTTTACAGCTTTGATTTTTCTCAAGCATTCACCACTGGCAGTGACTATATAGACTAAAGTCAGAACCCACCCTTGCCTGATACCCAGACATATTAAGCAGACGGATAGTATCAATTTTGAGAGTTGTGGATTTAAGTTCCAATCCGGCACATTATTAAAATTTTTTTTTTTTTATTTTAATTTTTTTTTTAAATTTAGATTACCCAATTATTTTTTCCAATTAAGGGGCAATTTAGCGTGGCCAATCCACCTACTCTGCACATTTTTGGGTTGTGGGGGCGAAACCCACGCAGACACGGGGAGAATGTGCAAACTCCACACGGACAGTGACCCAGAGCCGGGATCGAACCTGGGACCTCAGCGCCGTGAGGCGGTTGTGCTAACCACTAGGCCACCGTGCTGCCCCGGCACATTATTAAATTAAGAGTACCCCCCAATTATTTTCTTTCCAATTAAGGGGCAATTTAGCGTGGCCAATCCACCTAGCCTGCACATCTTTAGGTTATGGGGGCGAAACCCACGCATACTCGGGGAGAATGTGCAAACTCCACACGGACAGTGACCTAGAGCCGGGATGGAACCTGGGTGCTATTAACCTCCTTTAATTCTCCACTCCAGCAATCATTGTATTTCCCAATCCAAAGTATTCTTTACACAACCCGAACTACCTAACGCAGCCAGATTCCTCTCCTTCCCAACGAAGGTGCACGTGTTTAGAACAGAAAAATACAGAACAGATTAAGAAAAAAAATTAATCGACTCCCCATCATTCTACCATAATCCATGTACCTATCCAATAGCCACTTGAAGGTCCCTAATGTTTCCAACTCAACTACTTCCACAGGCAGTGAATTCCATGCCCCCACTACTCTCTGGGTAAAGAACCTACCTCTGACATCCCCCTATATCATCCACCATTCACCTTAAATTTATGTCCCCCCGGGGAAAAAGTCTCTTATCTATTCCCCTGATCATCTTATAAACCTCTTCTCAAATTGCCCCTCATCTTTCTCCGTTCCAATGAGAAAAGGCCTAGCACCCTCAACCTTTCCTCGTAAGACCTACTCTCCATTCCGGGTAAATCTCCTTTGCACCTTTTCCAAAGTTTCCACATCCTTCCTAAAATGAGGCGACCAGAACTACACGCAATACTCCAAATGTGGCCTAATCAAGGTTTTGTACAACTTCATCATCACCTCACGGCTCTTAAATTCAATCCCTCTGCTAATGAACGCTAGCACACCATAGGCCTTCTTCACAGCTCTATCCACTTGAGTGGCAACTTTCAAAGATCTATGAACATAGACCCCAGATCTTTGCTCTACATTGCCAAGAACCCTACCGTTAACCCTGTATTCTGCATTCATATTTGTCCTTCCAAAATGGACCTCACACTTTTCAGAGTTAAACTCCATCTGCCACTTCTCAGCCCAGCTCTGCATCCTATCTATGTCTCTGCAGCCGACAGCAGCCCTCCTCACTATCCATAACCATCAATCTTCGTATCATCTGCAAATTTACTGACCCACCCTTCAACTCCCTCATCCAAGTCATTAATGAAAATCACAAACAGCAGAGGACCCAGAACTGATTCCTGCGGTACGCCACTGGTAACTGGGCTCCAGGCTGAATATTTGCCATCCACCACCACTCTCTGACTTCTATTGGTTAGCCAGTTTGTTATCCAACTGGCCAAATTGCCCACTATCCCATGCCTCCTTACTTTCTGCATAAGCCTACCATGGGGAACCTTATGAAAATGAAAATTGCTTATTGTCACGAGTAGGCTTCAATGAAGTTACTGTGAAAAGCCCCTAGGCGCCTGTCCGGGGAGGCTGGTACGGGAATCGAACCGTGCTGCTGGGCTGCTTTAAAAGCCAGCGATTTAGCTCAGTGAGCTAAACCAGCCACTTACTAAAGCTGCCTTACTAAAATCCATGTACACTACATCCACTGCTTTTCCTTCATTCACGTACTTGGTCACCTCAAAGAATTCAATAAGACTTGTGAGGCAAGACCTACCCCTCACAAATCCGTGCTGACTATCCCTAATCAAGCAGTGTCTTTCCAGATGCTCAGAAATCCTATCCCTCAGTACCCTTTCCATTACTTTGCCTACCACCGAAGACTAACTGGCCTGTAATTCCCAGGGTTATCCCTATTCCCTTTTTTGAACAGGGGCACGACGTTCGCCACTCTCCAATCCCCTGGTACCATCCCTGTTGACTGAGGACGAAAAGATTATTGCCAACAGCTCTTCAATTTCATCTCGCTTCCCATAGAATCCTTGGATATATCCTGTCAGGCCCGGGGGACTTGTCTATCCTCAAGTTTTTCAAAATGCCTAACACATCTTCCTAACAAGTATCTCCTCGAGCTTACCAGTCTGTTTCACACTATCCTCTCCAACAATATGGCCCCTCTCATTCGTAAATACTGAAGAAAAGTACTCGTTCAAGACCTATCTCTTCAGACTCAATACACAATCTCCCACTACTGTCCTTGATCGGACCCACCCTTGCTCATTCTCATATTTCTCACGTGTAAAAGGCCTTGGGGTTTTCCTTGATCTTACCTGCTAAAGACTTTTCATGCCCCCTCTTAGCTCTCTTAATCCCTTTCTTGTTCCCTCCTGGCTATCTTGTATCGCTCAAGCACCCTGTATGAACCTTGTTTCTTCAACCTTACATAAGTATCCTTATTCCTCTTAACAAGACTTTCAACCTCTCTCGTCAACCATGGTTCCCTCACTCGACCATCTCTTCCCTGCCTGACAGGGACATACATATCAAGGACACGTAGTATTTTTTCCTTGAACAAGTTCCACATTTCAATTGTGTCCTTCCCTGACAGCCTATGTTCCCAACTTATGCACTTCAGTGCTTGTCTGACAGCATCGTATTTACCCTTCCCCCAATTGTAAACCTTGCCCTGTTGCACGCACCTATCCCCCTCCATTACTAAAGTGAAAGTCACAGAACTGTGGTCACTATCTCCAAAATGTTCCCCCACTAACAAATCAATCACTTACCCTGATTCATTACCAAGTACCAAATCCAATATGGCCTCCCCTCTGGTCAGACAATCTACATATTGTGTTCGAAAAGCTTCCTGGACACACTGCACAAACACCACCCCATCCAAATTATTTGATCTAAAGAGTTTCCACTTAATATTTGGGAAGCTGAAGTCACCCTACCCTGTGACTTCTGCACCTTTCCAAAATCAGTTCCTCCACATCTCTGCTGCTATTGGGGGAAGTTTAGCAGACTACGAGCTGAAGTGTACAGAAGACGCCTGAAAGGACTTTCCCAACCCCCAAGGCACACAGAAGCAAGGAGTAAATTGCCTGGCAATATCCCCTCTGAGGAAACAGCATGATGATGAGATTTCGGGGCACGCTCCGTGCAATATCCAATTCGGACGGCAACGTTTAAATAAATAACACCGACGCAATGACAATTTTCATATTAAAACAAAAACATTTAATCTGCAATAACCTGAAGCAAAAAAAAAACTACCGCGTAACCAGAACTTTGGTCCTACAGAAACAGCTCTGCAGAGACAGCACATCAGATAAGAAGTTTCAACTTTCTAGAAAAATGTTTAACCGAAAAAAGGTTTTGTTCCAACAACCTGTTCACTCTTCAGTTCTATCAACAGGACAGGTTACAGAAAAAGTGTTTGTAAAACCACTCTCTCATCTAAGCTGGCCTTGGGTCTGAACATAAACAAGCCTGTGTGGCAGTATTATGTTCTAGTACACCCGTGAATGGCAAAAGCAGGTATGTTTTGACATCAGTGTATGAATGTAAGAGCAGGGCCCCTTATTCCATTCAATGCGACTACTGTTTTAAAACACCAATGCATGATTTAATATAAAGGAGCAAGCTTTCTAATGGGCTTGAAGGGGGGGGGGGGTTGAAATAAATCAAATCATCTCTACAAAAATACTGAGATCTACAAGCAGCACCCTGAGGTGCTCCCAGGATCTGAAGAGGTACATCTGTGAGCTAAAAAAAAAATTGGTGCAATCACTCTCCACGTGGAGCATTGATCCGCAGAGCCAGGACAGCAGCTACTTCCCTGCTTGCTGGGCTTGTCGACGGAGCAGAATGTAGATTTTCTCCTTGAGCCAGTCCTTGTTGTAAGGTTGGTAAGTCTGAGTGTCTGCTCGATACCTGGTGAAGGAAGAAAAGTGTTCGTCAAGAAGCTTCATCGTTCAATTCCGACTCCGACAGCTTATAAAACTGGATGGCCCAAGCATTTTCATGTTCAGCTTTCAATCTTCGCCAAACCCTCCTCTTCCCCCAAGATAGCAGCTCCCATTTCAGAGGGTGCATTGATTTACGGGCAAACCCTGTTATAAAGGTACACTGCGTTGTTGGTAAAGGTTGCCCAGTGTCAGAATCACAACTATTTGCAAAATGAAATACAGCACAAGTGTGGGCTACTTTTTATGCACAGGGTCACTATTCCATCAAAAACTATGAAGCGTTTTTAAAATTTAAAGCTGGTTTTCGGGCTGGGAGATGGAAGGTCACCAGCTTGATCCATATTTAGAGGCCACTCATAGAATTTACAGTGCAGGAGGCCGCCATTCGGCCCATCGAGTCTGCACCGGACCTTGGAAAAAACACCTTACTTTTTTTTGGGTTATAAATTTGAGTACCCAGTTCATTTTTTCCAATAAATGGGGCAATTTAGTGTGGCCAATTCACCTACCCTCACATCTTTGGGTTGTGGGGGCTAAACCCATGCAAACTTGGGGAGAATGTGCAAACTCCACACGGACAGTGACCTGGAGCCGGGATGGAACCTGGGCACCGTGCCGTAGCAATGCTAACCATTGTGACACCGTGCCGCCCCCCAGAGCACCCTACTTAAGCCCATACCTCCACCCAGTAACCCCACCTAACCTTTGGGGCACTAAGGGGCAATCATACCACGGCCAATCCATCTAACTTTTAAAAAATTTGGAGTACCCAATTATTTTCTCCAATAAAGGGGCAATTTAGCGTGGCCAATCCACCTACCCTACACATCTTTGGGTTGTGGGGGTGAAACCCACACAGACACGGGGAGAATGTGTGAAATCCACATGGACAGTGACCCAGGGCCGGGACCGAACCCTGGTATTCCATGCCGTGAGGCAGCAGTGCTAACCACTGTGCCACCGTGCTGTCCCCAATCCACCTAGCCTGCGCGTGTTTGGACCGTGGGAGGAAACCGGAGCACCCGGAGGAAACCCAGGCAGACACGGGGAGAATGTGCAGACTCCGTACAGACAGTCACCCGAGGCTGGAATTGAACCTGGGTCACTGGCGCTGAGGCAGCAGTGCTAACCACCCTGCCACTTGCACTCAGTGTAATTGCTCATTTACTAGAAAAACATTAGAAAACAGCTGACCCAGGAACCAAGGGGTGAATGGCCTTCTGTATTCTTTTTTAAAAAATTTAGATTACCCAATTATTTTTTTTCAATTAAGGGGCAAATATAGCGTGGCCAATCCACCTACTCTGCACATTTTTGGGTTGTGGGGGCGAAACCCACACAGACACGGGGAAAATGTGCAAACTCCACACGGACAGTGACCCAGAGCCGGCATCGAACCTGGGACCTCAGTGCCGTGAGGCAGCAGTGCTAACCACAAGGCCACCGTGCTACCCTGGCCTTCTGTATTCTAAAGTTGTATGATAAGTTAAGACAGGATCCCCAGGCTGGGGATTGTATGGACAAACCATGCTGGGAGCTGTTAATAGGCAGACTAATGGATTTTCTCGACTGTTGTGGGGTAATGCTTTGAAACACTTTCTCACACAAACGGGTAGCAGATATCTGGAACTCACCCCTCGAAATGTGCTGAGGCTCGGGTCAATTAAAAACGATCAAAACTGAAGATCGGTAGATTTTTTTGAACAGTATTAAAGGGTTAGATAACCAAGATTAAAATTTAGATAGAGATCAGGGGTACCCCAATAACTAGTGGACAGGCTGGAGGGGAGTGATGGTGCAGGTGAAGCAACTTACACAAGGCAGCTGAGGTCAGCAAGGTCATCAATGAAGTCAAAGAGTTGGCTAATGTCATACGTGATGGATGGACTGTTTGGGTTCATCCTCTTCAAATGCTCTTCAAACATTTTGCAGACACCTGAGGAACAACAAATGCACGAGTCTCAGTATCGTTTAACTTTTAGCTTTAAACTTCTGGTGCGCCAAATGCTGAAGTTTCTTTAATATGTTTGTGGGAAAAGGCCGTCGCTGGCCGGGCCTAGCATTGACTGCCCATCCCAACTGCCCTCGAGAAGGTGGTGATGAGGCGCCTTCTTGAACTGCTACAACTGTTTACACACCCATCATGATGCTGTTCAGGAGGGAGTTCAAAGACTTGGGGCCCGGCAATAGTGAAGGAATGGTGAATTCTTAAAAGGGAAACAAGAGATCTCACATTCACACCCTTTTCTCACTCTTCCCCCACCTCCACCCTGTGCAATCACTGCTCCCAGAAAGTCGTTGCATATCGGAATGAGCTGATCTACCACATTAATGAAAAATAACTAGGCCGACAAAGGGGAGGCACAAGAAAACGAGCGGCTTGAGAAAATACAAATCTAGAGAAAGCAACATCAGTTTGTATTTATATAGCGTCTCTCACAGTAACTTGGCCCAAAGTGGCACACACAGGAGGTTTTGACACCTCACTACCCGAGATATTAGAACCAGTGACCAAGAGCTAATCCAAATGATAGTTTTTGAGGAGCAGCTTTTTGAGGAGCACTTACAACCAACACCAGCAGCTCCTGTCCAGTCACATTCGAGGAGTTGCAATGGCATCAGCTGCTGGCAGATGAACCAGCTGCTGGCAGATGAACGAGCTGGGCTTCTCCTGCTGCTCTCTGAACAGCGACCCAGGATTTTGGACAAAGGGGTTTTGCTTTTAGTCTTTCGCTCGTCAGGGCACTTTGCAAGAATACCGGTATAAGTGGAAAAAGAACGATTTATATCGTACAAGAATGGCCGTCGCTTATTTTGTTTAGCTGAAACAGCAATAAGTGACAGCCATTCGCTGATTTATTCCTCAGGGCAACTCTTAACTGATCAGGGCCAAGCTGCCTGGTTTAAATTTCAAACAATGCTTGGCAGTTATCTGTCATTCATCATCAACTGGTGTATTCTCCATGACAACACCTCCACCATTCAAAGTGCACTTTTTCTCAGTGTCACAAGTAGGTTTACATTAACACTGCAATGAGCGGGCAGCACGGTGGCCTAGTGGTTAGCACAACCGCCTCACGGCGCTGAGATCCCAAGTTCGATCCCGGCTCTGGGTCACTGTCCGTGTGGAGTTTGTACATTCTCCCCGTGTCTGCGTGGGTTTTGCCCCCACAACCCAAAAATGTACAGAGTAGGTGGATTGGCCACGCTAAATTGCCCCTTAATTGGAAAAAATAATTGGGTAATCTAAATTTAAAAAAAAAAAACACTGCAATGAGGTTACTGTGAAAATCCCCTAGTCGCCACACTCCAGCGCCTGTTCAGGTACACAGAAGGAGAATTCAGAATGTCCAAATTATCTAACGAACCATCTGCATCCTCTTCTCATACATGGTAAATTGCTTTCCCCGTATACTAGCATTCTTGTGAAGTGTCCTGGTGAATGCAAGATTGTGTCTCTATTTGTCAGCTACAATCCATGCTCTGTACCTCCAAACAAGAAGTTTCAACAGCCAAATAGCCTGTTGACAAATAACCCTGATCGCACATTACAAACGATACCCTTGAAACGCAAACCACAGCAAGAGCTGCCTTGAGCAGGGGAGGTCGGAAATAAGTTGCAAATGCCATGTGGCCTCCAGTGAGCACCAAGTCCAAAGTGGTTACACAGTTTTCTCAAAGCACCCCCTGACTTGACTCAATGCCCTGTTCCTGAAGAGGGTTTGAGAAACCCAGCCACAGATTCACATCAAAAGACCGGAGGTTGAAATTGTGTGAATCCTGCTCCATACCTTCCATGCATTCATTGACCGATTCATAATCTGCGTAGGTTCTTCCCTCTGGCCGCTTTGTGGGCTGTACGAGGAGGATGGTGTGCGACTAAAACAAAATAAATAGCACGGAGGTTAATTAAAAGCTGCAGGAACGGAGCGAAGCCACTCGGCTCATCGAAGCTAATCGGTTGCCATCGGTACCCAGACTGCTGAAGGCAAGGCCAGCGATGGAAAATGAGGGACATTCATGAGGCCGGAATTGGAGGATCGCAAAGATCTCAGTGGCTTTGTAGAGGAGGTTGGGGGATGTCAGACATTGGTGGGGGGATATTTGAATGAAATGAAAATCGCTTATTGTCACGAGTAGGCTTCAATGAAGTTACTGTGAAAAGCCCCTAGTCGCCACATTCCGGCGCCTGTTTGGGGAGGCTGGTACGGGAATTGAACCGTGCTGCTGGCCTGCTTTCAAAGCCAGCGATTTAGCCCAGTGAGCTAAACCAGTCCCTTTATTCAGGAGGGTGGGGGATGGTTTTGAGGGGAAAGAGTGATGGGAGAGTTGTTTTGGATTTTGTCTTTTGCGGGTGGTGGGGGTTTATCGGCTCAGACCCCGGGTGATGGGGTTTTAGGGAGCGTTTCTTTGGGGGGGGGGGGTAAAGAGGTTGCGGTGGAACTTTGGGTGTTCTGGGAGAGGGGGGGGGGGGGGGGGGTTGTTGGCTCCGGGGGGGGGGGGGAGGGAAAGGGGGGGCTTTTAGGGATGATTTGTGCTGGGGAGGGTTTGGGGTTTATTGGGGGGGGGGGGATGATGGGGTGTTTGTTGGCTTGGAGCACATCCCTCAAAAAAAAACCACCCCCCCAACCAACATCTCCCCCTCTCAGGGGGGTTAATTGTTTAGGATGTGGGGGTGTTTTGTGGCCCTGAGCTGCCATTCTGGGGTGGGATTTTATGGGGGGGGGGTCTCTTCCCCCCCCCCCCCCCCCCCCCCCGAGTCCTGGGTCTGTGTTAGTGAGGGGGGGGGGGCTCTGTCCGGGTGGGGGATCTGTCCCGAGGGGGGGTGTCTGTCCTGGGGAGGGGGGGGGTCTGTCCCATGTCCCCCCCCCCACCCCTGCGAATTTCTCACCATTTTTATTTTGTTGCTGCTTCTGTCGCCTCACGAGAAAAAAGATGGCGGACGGAAACTGCGACCTTCGACCCGGAAGCGCGGTGACGTAGCTCGCGCTCAGCCCCCTTTAAAATAACCTCCCGGGGGGGCGGGGCCACAAAGTTCCAACAAGTTTTTCAGAAACTTTCAGAGGCAAAAAAATGAAACTGCAATTGGGAGGATTAAAAAAGGCAAAACGTTTTTTAAATTGTCTCCTGGGGATTGGACAGAGTCTGGCTGGGGGGGGAGGGGGAGGTGGTATAAACCCCATGGGGAGGGGGTACAAACCCCAGGGGGGGTATAAACCCCATGGTGGGGTATAAACCCCATGGTGGGGTGTATAAACCCCAGGGGGGTATAAATCCCAGGGGGAGGGGTCATAAACCCCATGGGGGGGGTGTATAAATCCCAGGGGAGGGGTATAAACCCCAGGGGGGTATAAATCCCAGGGGGAGGGGGGTATAAACCCCAGGGGGGTATAAACCCCAGGGGGAGGGGTTATAAACCCCAGGGGGAGGTATAAACCCAGGGGGAGGGGGGTATAAATTCCAGGGGGAGGGGGGTATAAACCCTAGGGGGAGGGGTTATAAACCCCGGGGGGAGGTATAAACCCAGGGGGAGGGGAGGTATAAACCCCATGGGGAGGGGTGTCTGGACTCACCTGCGGGTCAGACCGGGTCAGGACAGCAGATTTCCTCCCGTAAAGGGCACCAATTAATTATTTGTGTAGCGCCGGCCACGGTAGCACAGTGGTTAGCATTGTTGCTTCACAGCGCCAGGGACACAGGTCCGATTCCCGGCTTGGTTCACTGCCTGTGCGGAGTCTGCACATTCTCCCCGTGTCTGCGTGGGTTTCCCCCCACAAGTTCCGAAAGACGTGCTTGTAATGTAAATTGGACATTCTGAATTCTCCCTCCGTGTACCCGAACAGGCGCCAGAATGTGGCGACGAGGGGCTTTTCACAGTAACTTCATTGCAGTGTTAATGTAAGCCTACTTGTGACAATAAAGATTATTATTAATGGCACCGTTACCAATCCCCTTTCTTTTATGTTCATGGCAAATTCGTCCGTACCTCCTTCAGCCCAACCTATCCCTGGCCCCACCTCCTCCACTCCCTTTCCAACTATAGAATTCTTCGCATTTCCACCTGCTGGAGGATTATTTATATCCGAGACGTTAATTCACGTTTCTCCCTCCACAGAGGATGTCGGACCTGCTGAGTTTACCCAGAACTTTCTACTTTTACTCCCTGGATTACCAGGGACCAGTGATATTAACACAGCACCAATAATTCCCTGTATCAACAACTTGATTGGCTTCTTGGATGAAGTGAATGGAGATGGTGGATGAGGGATGTACAGTTGATGTTGTGGATCTGGACTCTCTCCCTAACAGCACTGTGGGTGTACCTAACCTCAGGGACTGCAGCGGTTCAAGGCAACATCTCATCCACCACCTGCTAGACGGAAATTAGGGATGGGCAATAAATACTGCTCCCCATAACCTGTATATGAATATTAAAAAAGGCCCTTTAGGCAGTATGTTAATGAAGAGAGTGTCCAGTTCGATTAATGCCTGGGGTGAGAGATTTTAAACTGTGTGAAGTGACTACAGACTAGAGACGGTTAAGGATAATCGGCAAGAGGCAGGAAGAAGATAGTTGATATGGTTTAGAATGCACTATTGTACCTGAAAGTGTGGTGTAATCAGATTCAATAGCAATTTTCAAAAAGGAATTAGGTATACACTTCAACAGGAAGGTAAAAAAAAATTGCATGACTTTAGGTAAAGAACTGGGGAGAATGGAACCAATTCGAAAACTCTTACGAAGATCGTGTGCAGGATCACGGCGCCGAGGACCCGGGTTCGATCCCGGCCCCGGGTCACTGTCCGTGTGGAGTTTGCACATTCTTCCCGTGTCTGCGTGGGTCTCACACCCACAACCAAAAGGTGTGCAGGGTAGGTGGCTTGGCCACACTAAATTGCCCCTTAATTGGGAAAAAAAAAATTGGGTACTGCTGAGTTCACCTGCGGGAAGTGCACCCATCTCCAGCTCCTCAAAGACCGTGTTAGGGAACTGGAGCTGGATGAACTGAGGATCTTTTGGGACGCAGAGTCGGTTATAGAGGGTTTCAGTTACTTGGATAATTGGAGCCCATTGAGTTTTTGAAGAGATGACAAAAAAAATTGATGAGGGAAGGTTTATATTGGCTTTAGTAAGGCCTTTGACAAGGTCTCACATGGCAGACTGGTGCAAAAATGAAAATCACATGGAATTCGGGGTGGGCTGGCTAGATGGATACAGAACTGGCTTGGTTATAGAAGGAATTTACCTCTTTATTTACCTGAGGAAGGAGCAGTGCTCCGAAAGCTAGTATTTGAAACAAACCTGTTGGACTTTAACCTGGTGTTGTAAAACTTCTTATGTTGGTTATAGAAGACAGAGAGTAGCAGTGGAATGGAGATCTATAGCTAGCGATGTTCCGCAGGGATCAATGCTGGGACCTCTGTTGTTTGAAATATATATAAATGATCTGGAGGACAATGTGGGTGGTCTGATTAGTAAGTTTGCAGATAACACAAGATTTTTTAAAAATAAAATAAATTTAGATTATCCAATTCATTTTTTCCAATTAAGGGGCAATTTAGCGTGGCCAATCCACCTACCCTGCACATCTTTGGGTTGTGGGGGTGAAACCCACGTAAACACGGGGAGAATGTGCAAACTCCACATGGACAGTGACCCAGAGCCGGGATCGAACCTGGGACCTCGGCGCCGTGAGACAGCAGGGCTAATCCACTGCGCCACCGTGCTGCCCCAGATAACACAAAGATTGGCGAAGTTGCTGATAGTGCCTGTGTTGATATGCATCATTGTAAATACACAAGGGGTTAATGTAAATACACTTAGACTAGATAGACACTAGAGGGAGCACCAGAGACATGACTGACAGACATTCAACCAATATGTCAGTAAGATAGGACACGACCAATGGGCATTCACAACACACAGAAGTGACAATACCACAGGAGGGCATTACACCAACCCATATAAAAGGACACAGCACACATGATCTTCCTCTTTCCAGTGGAGACACTCAGTGAGTACACAGGGTTGATTGAACACATCACACCCACCACGTGGATTGTAGCGGACTGGTTCGTCAGTCTGAGTAGCTACAGCAGGATTAACAGGAGAGTCGAATCCAAGTAGGAGAATTGTTAACAGTTAATAAATGTGTTAAAGTTATCTCCAAGTCTGAACCTTCCTTTGTCAGAGTGCACATCAAGGAAGCAGCTTATGCTACGCCAAGAGCATAACAAAACAGTGCCGAGAATAGTCAGAGGATACAAGGGGATAGAGATAGATTGGGACTTGGGCACAGAAATGGCAGGTGGAGTTTGATTCGGACAAATACGAGGTGATGCATTTTGCAGGATCAAATCTAGGCATAAATTATACTGCAAATGGCAGAACTCAGGAGTTGGGAAATCATGTTGCAGCTGTATGTACCTTGGTTAGGCCGCATTTGGAGTATTGCGTGCAGTTCTGGTCACCACATTGTCAGAAGGATGTGGAAGCTTTGGAGAGAGGGCAAAGAAGATTCACCAGGATGTTTCCGGGTCTCAAGGGTGTTGGCTATGAGGAGAGGTTGAATAAACTAGGATTGTTTTCACTGGAAAGACGGAGGCTGAGGGGAGACCTGATAGAGGGCTACAAAATTGAGACGCATAGACAGAGTGGATAGTCAGAGGCTTTTTTCCAAGGGTGGAAGTATCAATTACAAGGAGGCACAGGTTCAAGGTGAGAATTTTAAGGGAGATGTGCGAGGTACGTTTTTCACGCAGTGGTGGGTGCCTGGAATGTGCTGCCAGGGGATGCGGTGGAAGCAGGCACATTAGCAACATTTAAGAGGCATCTGGATGGGTACATAAATAGGGAGGAAATAGAGGGATTTGGTCCAAATAAGGGCAGAAGGTTTTCTTTTTAGTCAGGGCATTGTGATTGGCACAGGCTTGGAGGGCCGAAGGGCCTGTTCCTGTGCTGTACTTTTCTTTGTCCTTTTGTTATTCTGGGAAAGGTGGGACCTGTACAAACAGAACAAGTTACACCTGAATCACAGGGGTACCAATATCCTGGGAGGGAAATTTGCTTAAGCTCTTCAGGGGGTAGCGGGGAGGGTTTAAACTAATTTGGCAGTGGGATGGGAAACTGATTTGTAGTTCAGGAGATAGCGTTGCTGGAGTTCAGGAAGTTGAGAGTAGTGCAGTACTGAGGAAGGTACCAAGGTCACAAGAGTGGACCTGCAGGCATGAAGGTGGTTTGAAGTGTGTTTACTTCAATGCGAGGAGCATCAGGAATAAGGTTGGTGAGCTTGAAGCATGGATTGGTACCTGGGACTACGATGTTGTGGCCATTACAGAGACGTGAATAGAACAGGGGCAGGAATGGTTGTTGGAGGTTCCGGGTTTAGATGTTTCAGTAAGATTAGGGAAGGTGGTAAAAGAGGTGGAGGAGTAGCATTGTTAATCAAGGATAGTATAATGGCTGCAGAAAGGCAGTTTGAGGAGGATCTGTCTACTGAGGTAGTGTGGGCTGATGTTAGAAATAGGAAAGGAGCGGTCACTTTGTTAGGGGTTTTCTATAGGCCCCCAAACAGTAACAGAGATGTGGAGGAAAAGATTGCAATCCAGATTTTGGATAGATGCGGTAGTCACAGGGTAGTTGTCATGGATGACTTTAACTTTCCAAATATTGATTGGAACCACTATAATTCGAATAGTTTGGATGGGGCTGTTTTTATCCAGTGTGTGCAGGAGGGTTTCCTCACACAATATGTGGATAGACTGACAAGAGGCGGGGCCACATTGGATTTGGTACTGGGTAATGAACCGGGCGAGTGTTAGATTTGGTTGTGGGAGAGCACTTTGGAGATAGTGACCACAATACGGTGACTTTCACTATAGCAATGGAGAGGGGTAGGAACATGCGGCAGGGCAAGGTTTATAACTGGGGGAAGGGTAATTATGATGCAATTAGGCAAGAATTGGGGAGCATAAGATGGAACCAGGAACTGTCAGGGATAGGCACAATTGAGATGTGGAGCTTGTTCAAGGAGCAAATACTGCGTGGCCTTGATATTATGTCCCCGTCAGGCAGGGAGGAAATGGTCGAGTGAGGGAACCATGGTTTACAAAAGAGGTTGAATGTCTTGTCAAGAGGAAAAAGGGGGCTTATGTAAGGATGAGAAAACAAGATTCAGCTAGGGCACTCAAGGGATACAAGATAGCTAGGAATGAGCTCAAGAAAGGGCTGAGGAGAGCTAGGAGGGGGCATGAGAAGTCCTTGGCGGGTAGGATCAAGGAAAATCCCAAGGCTTTTTACACTTATGTGAGGAATAAAAGAATGACCAAGGTGAAGTTAGGGCCGGTCAAGGACATTAGGGGGAATGTGTGCATGGAGTCTGAAGATATAGGAGGCCCTAAATGAATACTTTTCATCAGTGTTCACAAAGGAGAGGGGCCATGTTGTTGAGGATAGTGCAATACAGGCTGGTAGGCTGGAGGAGATAGATATTCGGAAAGAAGTTGTGTTAGAAAGTTTGAGAAGCCTGAAGATAGAGAAGTCCCCTGGGCCTGAGGGGATATATCCTAGGATTCTTTGGGAGGCGAGGGATGAGATTGCAGAGCCTTTGGCTTTGATCTTTTATGTCCTGTCTACAGGAATAGTGCCAGAGGACTGGAGAGAGGCGAATGTTGTCCCCTTGTTCAAGAAAGTGAATAGGTATAACCCTGGGAATTATAGGCCGGTTAGTCTCACTTCGGTCATAGGTAAATTATTGGAAAGGATCCTGGGGGATAGGATTTATGATCATTTGGAAATATACAGCTTAATCCAGGATAGTCAGCACGGATTTCTGAGGGGTAAGTCTTGCCTCATAAGTTTGATTGTATTCTTTGAGGAGGTGACTAAGTACGTAGATGAAGGTAGAGCAGTTGATTTAGTATACATGGATTTTAGTAAAGCATTTGATCAGGTGCCCCGTGGTCGGCTCATGAAGAAAGTAAGGAGGTGTGGGACAGGGGGAAATTTGGCCAATTGGATAAGTAACTGGTTGTCACATAGAAGACAGAGGGTGGTGGGAGATGGTAAATTTTCATCCTGGAGCCCAGTCACCAGCGGTATACCACAGGGATCAGTGCTGGGTCCTCTGCTATTTGTGATTTTTTTATCAATGACTTGGATGATGGAGTTGAAGATTGGGTTAGTAAATTCGCTGATGACACCAAGATTGGGGGAGTAGTGTATAATGTGGAGGGCTGTTGTAGGCTGCAAAGAGACATTGATAGGATGCAGAGCTGGCTGAAAAGTGACAGATGGAGTTTAACCCTGATAAGTGTGAGGTGATTCATTTTGGTAGGACAAATTTTAATGCGGATTACAGGGTTAACGGCAGGGTTCTGAAGAATGTGGAGGAGCAGAGAGATCTCGGAGTTCATGTCCATAGATCTCTGAAAGTTGCCACCCAAGTGGTAGAGCCGTGAAGAAAGCCTATAGTGTTAGCATTTATTAACAGGGAGCTTGAGTTTAAGAGCCACGGGGTTATGCTGCAACTGTACAAGACCTTGGTTAGACCACATTTGGAGTATTGTGTGCAGTTCTGGTCACCTCATTATAGGATGGATGTGGAAGCATTGGAAAAGGTGCAAAGGAGATTTACTAGGATGCTGCCTGGATTGGAGGGTAGGTCTTATGAGGAAAGGTTGAGGGAGCTAGGGCTTTTCTCATTGGAGCGAAGGAGGATGAATGTGATTTAATTGAGGTGCATAAGATGATGAGAGGGATAGAGTGGACGTTCAGCGACTTTTCCCTCGGGTGGATGTAGCTGTCACAAGGGGACATAACTATAAGTTTCATGGTGGAAGATATAGGAGGTATGTCAGAGGTAGGTTCTTTACTCAGCGTGGTTGGGGCGTGGAACGCACTCCCAGCTATGGTAGTGGAGTCGGACACTTTAGCAAATTTCAAGCGGTTATTGGCTAGGCATATGGAGTGCACTAGAATGATTGAGAGTAGGTTGATTTGATCTTAGTTTCAGAATAGTTCGGCACATTGTGGGCCGAAGGGCCTGTACTGTGCTGTACAGTTCTATGTACTCTAATTTAAAGCTGGCACAGGCATAATTAGTTGAATGTCTGGGTCAGTTCTGGAATGACGGGGAGAAACTGGGCTGGAATCTCCGGTCTCCCAGCCGCGTGTTTTTTGACGGCGAGCTGTGCGCTGACGGCATTCTCTGTTCCCACCGCTTATCAATGAGATTTCCCAATGTAACCATCCACGGCGCCGGAAAACCCACAAGTGGGAGTGCGCTGTTGGCGGGAAGAGAATTCTGACAGCGAAGAATAATAATAATCTTTATTAGTGTCACAAATAGGCTCACATTAACACTGCAATGAAGTTACTGTGAAAATCCCCTAGTCGCCACATTCCGGTGCCTGTTCAGGCACACCGAGGGAGAATTCAGAATGTCCAATTCACCTGACAAGCACGTGTTTTGGGACTTGTGGGAAGAAACCGGAGCACCCGGAGCAAACCCACACGGACACGAGGAGAACGTGCAGATTCCGCACAGACAGTGACCCAAGCTGGGAATCGAACCTGCAGCCCTGTGAGTTGTGGAGCAACAGTGCTAACCACTGTGCTACTATTCCCAGCCCTGGAGAAGGTCCTGCCGTTTCAGGGTGAGAAGTTAGGCCGAGGTACGTTCTACCCTCTCAAGCCCTTGTGAAAGACCCGACGGCCACTGTTCTGAAGACGAGCAGGGGTGTTTCCTCCCGCGTCACTGCCAACGTTGATCCCTCAACCACTCGTACAGAAGAACACCCGGTCGTTATCACATCACCTTGCTGTGGGTGGGATCATGCTGTGCTGAAATGACCTGTCAGGTTTGTGGCATCGCAACAGTGATTACCCTTCAAAAAGACTTCACTGGTGGTAAAGAACTTTGGGACATCCTGAATTCTGAAAGGCGCTACATGGACACAGGTTTACTCTTTCAACAATCACTCGTCTGGATCAGCAACATCCTTCTGAACCACAAATTTAATCAATAATTCAGAATGCAGATAGGGCTTTAAACTGCACAGTGAGTGGCAGCGCCCGTGTGAGAGGGAATTTGGATAGTTGAAGAGGACGAACGAGGCGATAGTGCAGGTTTGCAACGCGGGTAACAATAATCAGGATGTGACAGGAAGGGACATAGTGTGCACAAACATACGGGGCACGATTCAACCAAAACATTTTGTCATTTTGGAATGTTTGGTGGGATGTTTCTCACTGGCTTTTTGGGTGAGATCCACACCGCTATTCACCCACATTTCAGTCAGTTTCTTTGGGCCTTGAGGAGTTGGCCCAGTCAAGCCAACACTCAAACTCAACATTTTCTCAACACTGGGAATCTGACCTCAGCGGGCAGAGATCGGGCCGCCATTTTGAAAAGGTTCCCTGATCTCCAAGTGAGCTTGAGGAGCCCCCACATCCTCCACCCATGGGAAATTTCACCTCCCCCCTACACACACACACATGGGAATTACCCCAACCCCCCCCCCCCCCCCCCAAGAGAGAAAACCCCAATATGGGTCACTAATGGCCCCCCCTTTGCAGGCCTCTCCACTTATTTCCGGCCCCCCTCCTTCAGAACCCCCAGTGTAACCCCCCCCTCCCCCTAAACCTTCACGAGGTCCCTTCATACCTGCCCTAACCACCTGTTTCATGGGCATGGCTCCCCTTCAGGCCCTGACCCATGGCAGTGCCACTTGGGCACATTGGCGGTGCCAGGGTGATGGTGCCATGGTGAAATACTGTCAGTGTCCAAGTGCCAGAGGGAGAGCAAGGCCACCACCCTGTCCTGGTCCCCGACCACCCAGGGGTCTCCAATGCCTTGGGAAACTCCCCAATTGCCTTCAGGCCTGGTCCATGTTTGTATGGATCAGTGCTTATCAGTACTAAATAGTGCCTGGTCCAGGCCTCGTTGGGGAGGAGGTTAGGTCCTGGGCTCCGGGAGAATCTGCCGCTACCATAGTTAAATGAGTTAGACAGATCGATAAGGGAGTTCAGAAATACTGGCGGGCAGGCAGCCAAATGGAGTTTGTCACAATTAGATCAGCCACGAATGAATTGGAGGGGCAGAGTGGCCTCCTGCTGTGCTATGTTTGTGGAGCAGTTTGATGGCCCAGTGGTTCAATGCATTGTCCACAGGTTTTTTCCCAACTCCGTGCTGTGTTAGGTGATTAAGTGGTTTGGGAGTTAGGTTACTGCATTGTGAACACTCTGAATTTCCCTCTTTCCCATTCGTTATCTTTACAAATGAATAGAACAGGGGACACTGGATAACACACCTGCAGATCACACCAAGCCTCTGTGATTTCAGGACTATTTCCGGCTGACAAACTGTCACGTGTTCTATTCCCTGATCTGTGGCACTTCTGGACAAAGTAATATTTAATCCTGGGTAAGAATAGTCAATTCCATAATTTGTCAAATGAGGCAGCTCAAATCTCAATCCCCCAAATCACCCATTGACCTCAACAATTTACACCTCCCCTCACTCGGATGTACATCTCTCAATTGGGGTACTTTGACAAGGACTGGCTCAACTTGGAATAAATGGTCGCTCAGAACTTGAACCGTGTGATGGCAATAGAACCATGGAATGCCTACAGTGCTGAAGGAGGCCATTCGGCCCATCGAGTCTGCACTGTGCGGAGTCTGCATGTCCTCCCCGTGTGTGCGTGGGTTTCCTCCGGGTGCTCCGGTTTCCTCCCACAGTCCAAAGATGTGTGGGTTAGGTGGATTGGCCATGCTAAATTGCGCGTAGTGTCCTGTAAGGTTGGGGGGGGGGGGGGGGGGGGGGGGGGGGTTTGTTGGGTTACGGGTATAGGGTGGAAATGTGGGTTTGAGTAGGGTGATCATTGCTCGGCACAACATCGAGGGCCGAAGGGCCTGTTCTGTGCTGTACTGTTCTATGTTCTATGACCCTCTGAAAGAGCACCCCACCTAGGCCCCCTCCCCCGCCCTATCCCGTAACCCCACCTAACCTGCACATCTTTGGACCGTGGGAGGAAACCGGAGCACCCGGAGGAAACCCACGCAGACATGGGGAGAGCGTGCAAACTCCACACAGACAGTGACCCAGCTGGGAATCGAACCTGGGTCCCTGGCGCTGTGAGGCAGCACTACTGACCACCGTGCCACCCGTATAAGTGAGGGGAACATTGGAATTTTGCTAGGACACAGACAGGGGGTGCAGGGCTTTGACACTGGGCTGTGTGGGGCGCACGCACCTCCTAATGACTGGGTAAAGAGGTAGCATAGACACGATGGGCCGAATGGGCTGCTCCTGTGCTGTGTCTGCTGGTTGGTTCCTGGTCTTTCTGCTTGTCCAGGGTGCAACTTCTGGGGTGGAGAATGGAGAACACAGACCTCAGTTCAGCTGAAGAGGCCATTCAGCCCATAGAGCCTGTTCCATCCTTCTGTGGGATCATGGTCACTCAGTGACCTAACTCTATATGTCCACTTTTGCCCCATTTCTCTTCATACCGTTAGATACTGGAGATCCATCAATCTCAGACTTAAATTTAACTAATGATGTAGGATCAACGGCCATTTGTGGAAGAGTTTCATGCTTTTACCGCTCCTTTGTATGTAGAAGTGTTCCTCATTTCACTCAAAATTTCAACCCCTATTCGTAGACTCGTCAAATGTGGGGAGAAGGGGCAGCAAGGTGGCGCAGTGGTTAGCACTGCTGCCGTACGGCGCCGAGGTCCCGGGTTCGATCCCCGGCTCTGGGTCACTGTCCGTGTGGAGTTTGCACATTCTCCCCGTGTCTGCGTGGGTTTCGCCCCCACAGCCCAAAGATGTGCAGCGTAGGTGGATTGGCCACGCTAAATTGCCCCTTAATTGGAAAAAATTGGGTACTCTAAATTTAATTTAAAAAACAGTGGGAGATTATTCAGCAGTGAGAGTCACACACAGATAGTGCCCCCCATCACCACCTCCACTGGACACTGGCACTGGAGCAGCCACCACACTGCGTCACAGTAGCACAAGGGAAGCAGGTGGATCTTCAATGAGGAACATTACACAAGATGATAGGTCACTTGTTAATCTCCAGCCGTTTACAGAGAGCAATGTCTTGCCCATCAGAATCTCATTGCTGCTTCTGAAACCGGTGTCAAAACAATGGATCAAAAAAAACATCACAAAGTTCACTGAGTCACAAAGGAGCTAAACATGGAAGATAATGTCTCGGTTACATCTTCATCTCGTCACCGGTAAAACTCTGCGGAAACACACAACGGCCGAGATATCTTTCCAAAGTGTTTCTGGTCAGGTTCTTCTCCCCGTTCTCTGCCACACACGTGGCCGGGAGTGAGTGTGATGTTTGTGACACTGGGGAATGTTCCATTTAACTGAGCGTCTCGCTCATGTTTCCAGTCTGGGAATGACCATTCGGCCCCATTTGACCCTATTCTTTCCATCACCCATATTGCAGCCTTTGGCTGTTCCTTTCATGACCGTAGCCACCTCCTTCCTGGGCTACAGGTTTCAGTTGCTGTTGATCTGGGTGAAGGCAGACGTCCGAAACCTATACCCCCATCCACGTGCCCCTGTCAGAAACCCGCTTGCCAGCTCTGAGACACGGGGCCAGGACCAGCGTGCTGTGTGCACGGGAATCGCCGAATCCCATCTCAGGTTAGGTTACACACCAGATTTAAATACTATTTACAGGCGTTGGTCTGGCAGGCATTAATCTCAATGCAACCAGGGGGATCTTGCTGTGCACAAACTGGCTGGACTACACGGACGTTGTACATCACAACAGTGACTGTGTTTCAAAAGCGCTGGAGGGGCCCGAAAGCATTTTATGACATCCAATGGGAGGTGGATGTATCTTCAGCTCCTTTGCCGAGGGCTGTGGGGCAGACTGTTCATTCCGAATAAACAGACACAGTTGGTTTTTGGGATGGGATTTCTTCCTTCTGGAATTCTGGTCCTTGCCGAGTTGTCTGAACTCAGCCGGTGTGAGGGCGATGGGTTCGGATGGGAAAATCACGTCTCCTGTCACTGGTGAGGAGAGGGAAACCGGGTTCCCACATCCTACCCAACGGATGTTGCAGGACAGGACGTGATGCCTGCCCTAGTCGATCTGCCTACCAATACTCACAGCTTCAGCTCACACGCTAAGTGCGAGTGGATTAATGGAGGATGCTGGAGTGGGGTGGGAGGGGGGGAATTGAACGTCAGTGGCAGTGCGGGTGGGAGGGGGGTTGAAGGTCAGTGACAGTGAGGGTGGGAGGGGGGTTGAAGGTCAGTGACAGTGAGGGTGGGAGGGGGGGTTGAAGGTCAGTGACGGGGGTTGAAGGTCATTGATAGTGGGGGGGAATTAACGGTCATTGATAATGGGGATGGGGTTGAAGGTCACTGAGAGTGGGGGAGGGAGTAGAAGGTCATAGACAGTTGCGTGGAGCACATGGGGTCAATAAGCTATTGGCTAGAGATTCAAATGAACCCCAATTGATGAACAAGTTGAGAAACAAATTAAATCTGGCGACTCCCCGTGTCCACAGGCCGGTGCCGACCTCATTGTCTGTATCTCTTTAGTGATTCGATATAATCAAAGTTTTTGTGCAAGAAGAGGATTTGGTCAATGTCCTCTGGCAGCAGAGCTGACCTGGCCTGCTCTGGGATGCTATTGGAACAGAAGAACGCGGTGGTAGCCGACACAGAGGTGGCAGGAATGGCCAGGTACTGCCTGGCCAGGTTGGCCACCACCGGGAATCGATGCTCGTTGTTTTTCCACCACTCGAAGGGGTTGGTGTTGCGTTTACGCAGGGGCTCGGCCAGGTAACTCTCCAGCTGCTGGTGAATCTCTGGCATGCGCTCAGTGGGGTCTTCGCCGAACAGGAGGTCGTACTCACACTGGCTGGGTCGGTGGCTCCCCTTGCGGTCCCGGTGCTTGCCGCCCAGCTCGTGTTCTCTGGCACTGTGCTCGTCTGAGGAGGAGCTGGATGAGTGAGACTGAGGACTGACCACAGCACTGGACAGCATGTTCTTCACCTTATTGTGGACCTTGTCACGCGTGTCCGCACTCAGGAAGCGCAGGTCCTTGAATCGTGGATCTAAAAAGGATGCCACAATGGCCGGACTCTCCATCATTACATCGTCATCAGGGAGGTGCCAACGTTTAGCTATCTCGGTCCTGATCTTTGCACTCACTGTCCGGACGATACAGCCTGGGTCACCGTGGTGATGCCTGAGGGCTGTTATCACCCCATGAAGACAGGGGACCAAGGAGGACACAGAGGCATTCTGCTCCTCACTGAGGAAAGACGATGCTACTTTCAAAGTCTTCAGGATGGGCAGTAATCCTGCAGGAGTTTCCACTGGTGATCAGAGAGGTTTTGGACAGTCAGACTCCCAGCTCGATCCTCCTCCAGCACCATGCTCACTGCCCAGCGCAGCTCCAACAGTCTCTCACACATGTCGAAGGTGCTGCTCCAGCGAGTGGCAGAGTCCATGACCAGTGCCAGCCTCTCTTTGTTCATTTCTGCCAGCTTGGCGCCCAGTTCGGCATTTGCCCGGGGGCTGTGCACAAAGTGGTTGACGATGCGTCGAGCGACGCTCAGCGTGTGCTGCACCTGCTCCACCTGCAGCCCCAGTTTGATGCACAGCTGCAGCATGCGGCCAGCGCAACAGAGACTGGACCAGCCAAAGCGCTCCTGCAGCAGGCGGGCGCTGCTCAGGAGGCCGCTCGCGCTGTCGTGCACCACGCAGCTCACCGCTTTGCAGGAGACACCAAACTCGCCGGCGACGGTGTAGAGCACCTCCCCGACATAATCTGGCGCTGGGTTGTACTGGGGGGTGGTCTTGAGAACACAGCGGGCCAAGCGCCAGCGACAGTCAATGAAATGGCCCACGATGGTCAGGTAGGTCTGTTTGCCCTGGGACGCCCAGGTATCTGTGGAGAGAGTCAGAGATGGGACTGAGTGTAGATGGTGCTCCAGCTGTAACTTGGCGATGGTGTATTTGTGTCTCAGGTTAGTGGCTAAAAGGGTGCTTGATGGTATTTTATAACTTGGCTCCAGGAAGCTAAGCAGCCTCTTAAAGCCCTCGTTATTGATGACAGAGAGAGGCTGCAAGTCCCGGAAAACCATTCCCAGAATCAGGTCACTGATCACCTCCTCTCTTTTCTCTGAGCAAGGTCTGGCGTCGTGCAGGACCAGTTGGGAGATGCTCACTGGCTTGTTCTTCTTCACTTCGGGCTCTTGCCCCATGGACTCAGAGGACGAGGACCCCTCGTCGTGGGACTGCCGGAGGTCGAGCTCACTGAGGTTGTGTTTGCGTCTCAGATGCTCACGCAAGGCTGGTCATGCTGTTGTGGTAACACAGCTGCTTCCGACAGAGGCTGCATTCCACGCAGCGCTCGTTCAGCTTCTTGAAGAACTCCCACGTCGTCTGCGAGCTTTCCTGGCAGCTCACAGGCGAGGCTCGTTTGTAGCTCAGCTCATTTCCCTTCCTCCTTCTGGAACCCACACTCCCATCCCTGGCCAGGTGATAGGATCGCAAAACCATGGAGAGCTCGTCTGCAAATAATACAAAAACATTCAGGGCACCCAGTTCATTTAATCAGACCATAACTCAGAATGTACAGCACAGAGCCAGCCCATCAGACAACAGATCTGTACTGATGTTCATGGTCAAGTCTCCTCCCTCGGGGCAGCACGGTGGCACAGTGGTTAGCATTGCTGCCTATGGCACTGAGGACCCGAGTTTGAATCCCAGCCCCGGGTCACTGTCCGTGTGGAGTTTGCACATTCTCCCTGTGTTTGCGTGGGTTTCACCCCCACAACCCAAAGATGTGCAGGGTAGGTGGATTGGCCACGCTAAATTGCTCCTTAATTGGAAAAAATAATTGGGTACTCTAAATTTCTTTTTTTTTAAAACTCTCCTCCCTCGACTTCTACCTCACCCTATCCTTCTATTCCTTTCCACCTCATGTGTTTATCCAGCTTACCCTTATATGTCTCAAAACTTTACCTCCAATCATTCCCTGTGGGAGCGAGTCCCACATTCTCCCCACTCCCCGTGGGAGTGAGTCCCACATTCTCCCCACTCCCCGTGGGAGCGAGTCCCACATTCTCCCCACTCCCTGTGGGAGCGAGTCCCACATTCTCCCACTCCCTGTGGGAGCGAGTCCCACATTCTCCCCACTCCCCGTGGGAGTGAGTCCCACATTCTCCCCACTCCCCGTGGGAGCGAGTCCCACATTCTCCCCACATCCCCGTGGGAGCGAGTCCCACATTCTCCCCACTCCCCGTGGGAGCGAGTCCCATAGTCTCCACACTCCCCGTGGGAGCGAGTCCCACATTCTCCCCACTCCCTGTGGGAGCGAGTCCCACATTCTCCCCACTCCCTGTGGGAGCGAGTACTGACAGAGTTCATTAGCACTGGCTAATTTTGATCTAAGATTCCACACTATATTGTGACTGTACCTTCAGCTAATGCAGTGCAGGATTCGGCAACCCCAGCAAAGGGGTAGATTTCCTGGTCCTCATCGGACTCCAGTTGAGCTGCACACTCTCGCAGCATCTCGGATATCCTCTTACTGCTGTGTGCCGGCAGGGTTACCTTCAGGGAGAGAGGGATGGAACAACATTACAGTATTAGCTTTTTCGAAGCCTGTCCTGTGATGATAAGAATTTGGCTAAAGAGTCCACACATTCCCATCTCAGAGCTGGCACTGATACACGGATAAGGAAGCTCGGTGGGGGTTGGGTGGGTGTGTGTGTGGGGGGGGGGGGGGGGGGGGGGGGGGTTTGAGGTGCACTGGGAGGAGGAAAGGGATGTTGGGCGGCATTGTCATTTTTATTATTTGTTGAGCTACACGGACCAGATGTTCACAAACTCCATCCCGGGTTGGCTGAACTCAGTGGGAAACCAGCCAAGCTGCTGAAACTCGCAATAGGAGGCTGGAGAGGAGGAACCACAGTGAGGGGAGGGGGAGGGAGAGGGAAGGGGAGGGGGAGGGAGGGGAAAGGGAGGGGAGGGAGCAGTGAAAGGCACTAAAAGACAAACAACTTGTTCGTAACTCGAGCCTTTGACACAATCACAAGGAGCTCCTCACAGGTATTTAGAAATCAATATTTCACCCTGACCCACAACTGGGGGTAATTAGGGCAGCTGGCAGTTTGAAGAAATGGTAGAATTTGAGGAGAAACTGTGAATTAGGGCAGCACGGTAGCATTGTGCAATTGCTTCACAGCTCCAGGGCCCCAGGTTCGATTCCGGTTTGGGTCACTGTGTGTGCGGAGTCTGCACATCCTCCCCGTATGTGCGTGGGTTTCCTCCGGGTTCTCCGGTTTCCTCCCACAGTCCAAAGATGTGCGGTTAGGTGGATTGGCCATGCTAAATTGCCCTTAGTGTTGGGTGGGGTTACTGGGTTGTGGGGTTACTGGGTTATGGGGATAGGCTGGAGTTGTTGACCTTGGGTAGAGTACTCTTTCCATGAGCCGGCGCAGACTCGATGGGCCGAATGGCCTCCTTCTGCACTGTAAATTCTGTGAATTCTATGAATTGGGGATTGTACGTGGACAGGGTCACATCTCCTAATGTCACCTTCCAAAGGGAAGAAGAACTTACAGGACTGTCTATCCCAATAAGTTGTGTGATTTTTGGAGTCCTGTCCTTGATGGTCAGAATGGCGGGGGTCCGCTCAACCCTGCTGTCTCCCTGCACCTTGTTGTGGTCAGTCAGCTCCTCTGTGAAGTGGATGCGGTGATTCCTCTCCAGGTGCAGCCGCAGCACAGTGCCACTGCCAGACGTGACCAGCTCTTTGCTGCAGATGTTGCACACGATGGTCTTATCATCCCTCCGAGTTACATATTTCCAGAGCTCACTGGCCCGGGGCATCCCCGAGCCTCCGTGACTCCGCATCAGCTCCGGCCGGCCTGACTGCAATACAACAGGGAGATGGGTCACATCAGGTCCTCTCCAGCCTGCCACTCCCTCACCCTCCCCCACCCACCATGCCTCCCCCAGCCCTCACACACCCTCCCTCCCTCCCCCACTCACCACCCCTCCATCCCTCACACCCCCCCCATCCTTCACACCCCCATCCCTCACACCCCCCATCCCTCACAACCCCCCTCCATCCTTCACACCCCCCTCCATCCTTCACATCCCCCCAACCCTCACAACCCCTCCATCCCTCACACCCCCATCCCTCACACCCCCCATCCCTCACAACCCCCCCCATCCTTCACATCCCCCCAACCCTCACATCCCCCTCCATCCCTCACAACCCCCCCTCCATCCTCAGACACCCCTCCATCCCGCACACCCCCCTCCATCCTTCACATCCCCCTCCATCCCTCGCACCCCCCCAACCCTCACATCCCCCTCCATCCCTCGCATCCCCCCCATCCCTCACACCCCCCCATCCCTCACACCCCCCCATCCCTCACACCCCCCTATCCCTCACACCCCCCATCCCTCACAACCCCCTCTCCATCCTTCACATCCCCCCCAACCCTCACACCCCCCCCTCCATCCCTCACCCCTCTCCATCCCTCACCCCTCTCCATCCCTCACCCCTCTCCATCCCTCAGACACCCCCCTCCATCCCTCACCCCCCTCCATCCCTCGCACGCCCCCTCCATCCCTCGCACGCCCCCTCCATCCCTCGCACCCCCCTCCATCCCTCGCACCCCCTCCATCCCTCACCCCCCTCCCTCCATCCCTCACCCCCCTCCATCCCACACCCCCCCTCCATCCCTCACACCCCCCGCTCCATCCCACCCCCCTCCATCCCTTACAGCCCCGCTCCATCCCTCACACCCTCCCCATCCCTCACACCCCCCTCCATCCCTCACAACCCCTTCCATCCCTCACACCACCCCCCCATCCCTCACACCACCCCCCCATCCCTCACCCCTACATACCTCACCCCTCCATCCCTCATACCCCCCCATTCCCTCACACCCCCCCCCCATCCCATCCCTCACACCCCCACCCCCCACTCACTCTCTTCTCCCTCACTCACCCCCCTCCATCCCTCACACCCCCCCTCCATCCCTCACACCCCACCTCCATCCCTCACACCCCACCTCCATCCCTCACACCCCACCTCCATCCCTCACACACCGCCCTCCATCCCTCACACCCCCCATCCCTCACACCCCCTCATTCCCTCACACCCCCTCATTCCCTCACACCCCCTCATTCCCTCACACCCCCCATCCCTCACACCCCCACCCCCCATCCCTCCAACCCCCCCATTCCCTCACACGCCCCCATCCCTCACACCCCCACCCCCAATCACTCACACCCCCACATCACTCACACCCCCACCCCCATCACTCACACCCCCATCCCTCACACCCCCACTCACTCTCTTCTCCTTCCCTCCATCCCACACCCCCCCTCCATCCCACCCCCTTCCATCCCACACCCCCCTCCATCCCACACCCCCCTCCATCCCACACCCCCCCTCAATCCCACACGCCCCCCCTCCATCCCCCCCCCCCCTCCATCCCACCCCCTTTCCATCCCACACCCCCCTCCATCCCACACCCCCCCTCCATACCAACCCCCCATCCCGCACCCCCCCTCCATCCAACACCCCCCCTCCATCCCACACACACCCCCTCCATCCCACCCCCGCTCCATCACACCCCCAGCTCCATCCCTCACTCACTCTCCCCTCCATCCCTCACTCACCCTCCCCTCCATCCCTCACTCACCCCCCCCTCCATCCCTCACCCCCCCCCCTCACCCCTTCCATCCCTCCCCCCCTTCATCCCTCACCCCCCCTCCATCCGTCACTCCCCCCCCTCCATCCGTCACTCCCCCCTCCTCCATCCCTCACCCCCCCTCCCTCACCCCCCCTTCATCCCTCACCCCCCCTCCATCCGTCACTCCCCCCCCTCCATCCGTCACTCCCCCCCCTCCATCCGTCACTCCCCCCCTCCATCCCTCTCACCCCCCCGTCCCTCTCACCCCCCTCCATCTTTCACCCCACTCCATCCCTCACCCCACTCCATCCCTCACACCCCCCTCCATCCCTCACCCCCCCTCCATCCCTCATCCCTCACCCCCCCCATCCCTCACCCCCCCCCCCCTCCCCCTCACACACCCCCTCCATCCCTCACACCCCCCTCCATCCCCACCCCCCCCTCCATCCCTCACCCCCCCTCCATCCCCCCCCCTCCATCCATCCTTCACCCCCCTCCATCCCTCACACACCCCTCCATCCCGCACACCTCCCTCCATCCCTCACACCCCCCTCCCACCCCTCACACCCCCCTCCACCCCTCACACCCCCCTCCATTCCTCACACCCCCCCCTCCATCCCTCACACCCCTCCCCGCTCCATCCCTCACACCCCCCCTCTCCATCCCTCACACCCTCCCCCTCTCCATCCCTCACACCCTCCCCCTCTCCATCCCTCACACCCCCCCGTCTCCATCCCTCACACCCCCCCTCTCATCCCTCACACCCCCCCCCCCCTCTCCATCCCTCACACCCCCCCCTCTCCATCCCTCACACCCCCCCTCTCCATCCCTCACACCCCCCCTCTCCATCCCTCACACCCCCCCCCTCTCCGTCCCTCACACCCCCCCTCTCCATCCCGCCACCCCCCCCCTCCATCCCTCACCCCCCCCCCTCCCATCCCTCACCCCCCCCCCTCTCCATCCCTCACCCCTCTCCATCCCTCACCCCTCTCCATCCCTCACCCCTCTCCATCCCTCACCCCTCTCCATCCCTCACCCCTCTCCATCCCTCACCCCTCTCCATCCCTCACACCCCCTCACCCCCCCTCTCCATCCCTCACACAGGGAAACCCCCCTCTTCCATCCCTCACACCCCCCTTCACTCCATCCCGTCACACCCCCCCCTCTCCTCCATCACACCCACTCATCCATCCCTCACAACCTCACAACCCCCCCTCTCCCATCCCTCACCCCCACCCCTCTCCATCCCTCACCCCTCTCCATCCCTCACCCCTCTCCATCCCTCACCCCTCTCCATCCCTCACCCCCCCTCTCCATCCCTCACCCCCCCCCCTCCTCCGTCCCTCACTCCCCCCCCCTCCGTCCCTCACCCCCCCCCCTCTCCGTCCCTCACACCCCCCCTCCATCCCTCACACCACCAACCCCAATCCCCCCCTCAACACCCACCACCCCCATCCCTCACACCACCACCCCCCCATCCCTCACACCACCACCACCCCCATCCCTCACACCACACCCCCCCTCACACACACACCCCCCCTCTCCGTCCCTCACACCCCCCCTCTCCGTCCCTCACACCACCCCCCCATCCCTCACACCACCACCCCCATCCCTCACACACACCCCCCCCTCACACACACACCCCCCCTCTCCATCCCTCACACCCCCCCCCTCCCCACACCCCCCCCTCCATCCCTCACACCCCCCTCCATCCCTCACACCCCCCCTCCATCCCTCACCCCCCCCTCCATCCCTCACACCCCCCCCCCTCCCTCACACCCCCCCCCTCCATCCCCCACCCCCCCCTCCATCCCTCACACCCCCCCCCCATCCCTCACACTCTCCCCCCCCCATCCCTCACACCCCCCCCTCCATCCCTCACACACCCCCCTCCATCCCTCCACCCCCCCCTCCATCCCTCACACCCCCCCCTCCATCCTCACACCCCCCCCTCCGCCCTCCACCCCCCCCTCCATCCCTCACACCCCCCCCTCCATCCCTCACACCCCCCCCATCCCTCACACCTCTCCATCCCTCACCCCCCCCTCCATCCCTCACACCCCCCCCTCCATCCCTCCACACACCCCCCCCTCCATCCCTCACACCCCCCCTCCATCCCTCACACCCCCTCTCCATCCCTCACACCCCCCCTCCATCCCTCACACCCCCCCTCCATCCCTCACACCCCCCCCCCCACCCCCACACCCCCCCCTCCATCCCTCACCCCCCCCCCCCTCCATCCCTCACACCCCCCCCTCCATCCCTCACACCCCCCCCCCTCCATCCCTCACACACCCCCCCCTCCATCCCTCACACCCCCCCCTCCATCCCTCACACCCCCCCCCCCCCTCCATCCCTCACACCCCCCCCTCCATCCCTCCACACCCCCCCCTCCCATCCCTCACACCCCCCCCCTCCATCCCTCACACCCCCCCTCCATCCCTCACACCCCCCCCTCCATCCCTCACACCCCCCTCCATCCCTCACCCCCCCTCCATCCCTCACACCCCCCCTCCATCCCTCACCCCTCTCCATCCCTCACCCCCCTCCATCCCTCACACCCCCCCTCCATCCCTCACACCCCCCCCTCCATCCCTCACACCCCCCTCCATCCCTCACACCCCCCCCTCCATCCCTCACACCCCCCCCTCCATCCCTCACACCCCCCCTCCATCCCTCACACCCCCCCCCCATCCCTCACCCCTCTCTCCATCCCTCACACCCCCCCCCATCCCTCACCCCTCTCTCCATCCCTCACACCACACCCCCCGCATCCTGTCACTCACTCTCTTCTTCCCTCCAGCCTCCCTCAGTCACTATCTCTCGGTTGTCACGGAAACGCGGCTCGAGGTTCCCGGAAGCGGCTCCGCAGCAACAGGAAGTGACGCAGATTTGGGGCCTGTCTGTATCTAAGCCCCGCCCCCGGTCTCCACGGAAACGCGGCCTGGTTCCGCTCGGAGCCTCACTCCAGCCCGGCCCGCGGGTGAGTTTCCCCCGGATCCGGCCCCGTACCTCCGGGAATTATCCTCAGTACCTCTGGGGTTGGGTCTGGGTGGTCAGTTAGGCTCAGTACCTCTGGGGTCTGGGAGGTCAGTTAGGCTCAGTACCTCTGGGGTCTGGGAGGTCAGTTAGCCTCAGTACCCCTGGGGTTGGGTCTGGGTGGTCAGTTAGCCTCAGTACCCCTGGGGTCTGGGAGGTCAGTTAGCCTCAGTACCTCTGGGAGGTCTGTTAGCCTCAGTACCTCTGGGAGGTCAGATAGCCTCTGTACCCCTGGGGTTCGGTCTGGGTGGTCAGTTAGCCTCAGTACCCCTGGGGTTGGGTCTGGGAGGTCAGTTAGCCTCAGTACCCCTGGGGTCTGGGAGGTCAGTTAGCCTCAGTACCCCTGGGGTTGGGTCTGGGAGGTCAGTTAGCCTCAGTACCCCTGGGGTTGGGTCTGGGTGGTCAGTTGCTGGACCCAATGCCAATAGTTCACCAATGACTCTGGCTGCACAGAATTGGGCATGATGCCCCATCCAGTCAAGTATCATATTCGCCCTCTTTGTCCTGCTTGATCACCCTGATTGGGGCATTTGCTTGATTGGGAGGGGGTTAAACTCTGTCTGGGTGGGGTAAACACTGGGGTGGGGTAAACACTGGGGTGGGGTAAACACTGGGGTGGGGTAAACACTGGGGTGGGGTAAACTCTGTCTGGGTGGGGTAAACTCTGTCTGGGTGGGGTAAACACTGTCTGGGTGGGGTAAACACTGGGGTGGGGTAAACACTGGGGTGGGGTAAATACTATCTGGGGTGGGGTAAATACTATCTGGGGTGGGGTAAATACTATCTGGGGTGGGGTAAATACTATCTGGGGGGGGGTAAATACTGTCGGGGGGTACATACTGTCGGGGGGGGGTAAATACTGTCGGGGGGGTAAATACTGTCGGGGGGGGGGGTAAATACTGTCGGGGGGGTAAATACTGTCGGGGGGGTAAATACTGTCGGGGGGTAAATACTGTCGGGGGGGTAAATACTGTCGGGGGGGGTAAATACTGTCGGGGGGGGGTAAATACTGTCGGGGGGGTAAATACTGTCGGGGGGGTAAATACTGTCGGGGGGGTAAATACTGTCGGGGGGGTAAATACTGTCGGGGGGGTAAATACTGTCGGGGGGGGTAAATACTGTCGGGGGGGTAAATACTGTCGGGGGGGGGGGTAAATACTGTCGGGGGGGTAAATACTGTCGGGGGGGTGTAAATACTGTCGGGGGGGTTTAAGTACTGTCGGGGGGGTGTAAATACTGTCGGGGGGTGTAAATACTGTCGGGGGTGTAAATACTGTCGGGGGGTGTAAATACTGTCGGGGGGGGGTAAATACTGTCGGGGGGGGGGTAAATACTGTCGGGGGGGGGGTAAATACTGTCGGGGGGGGTGTAAATACTGTCTGGGGGGGTAAATACTGTCTGGGGGGGGGGTAAATACTGTCGGGGGGGGGGGTAAATACTGACTGGCAACCATGGAACCTGCATCCAACAGCTCGGGGAGGAAGGAATTGATTTTAGACTTCCATCAAGAAAAACCCCTCTGGGCAGCACGGTGGCACAGTGGTTAGCATTGCTGCCTACGGCGCTGAGGACCCGGGTTCGAATCCTGGCCCTGGGTCACTGTCCGTGTGGAGTTTGCACGTTCTCCCCGTGTCTGCGTGGGTTTCACCCCCACAACCCAAAGATGTGCAGGTTAGGTGGATTGGCCACGCTGAATTGCCCCTTAATTGGAAAAAAATAATTGGATATGCTAAATTAAAAAAAAACGAAAAACCCCTCTAACTCCTACAAAAAGGGGGGCTGTAAATACCGAGGCGCTGGGTGGGATTTTCCGGTTGCCGACGTTGAAATCGCGTTCGGCGAAATCGGGGACAGTGCCGGTTTTTAGATGCTCCGCCCCCTCCAAAACAGTATAATCGCTGAGTAGGCCGCATGCTGCTGGGACGGCCTCAGGATATCCTCTGAGGCCCTCCCCCCGAAGCTCCGCCCCCGACGGCCCGACTTCCGAAGGCGAGTCGAGTGTACTCTCATTTTCCGGGGACTTGGCGTGGTGGCTGCGGACCGTGTCCAATGCCGCCAGTCGGGTGCAGGGAGTGCAATTCCGCTGGCGAGGGGAGGGGGGGTCTTCAGCAGGGGCTGGGGGTGGCGAAGGGGGCTTCAAGCGACACTATCTGGCAGGCCGGGTCCGTGCCCAGCCGTCGCCGTGCGCATGCGCGGCCATGGACCTGGCCATTCTGCATCCGTATCTGCAGGTAAAGACGGGGGCTTCACGTGGTGCGGCTGCTAGCCCCCCACCGGGTGGAGCATCGGTGTGAGGGCGGCACGACGTTTTGGTCAGAAGACCAGATGCTTCCTCCGGACATAGCTGCAAAATCGGAGAATCCAGCCCACTATTTCTGGGCTTGGCATTCTGGTGAAACTGATTTCCCGAGTTTCTCGTGTCCACATCAGATGAAAGCTTTCCCAAATGCAAGGTTAATCTGGAAAATCAGTTAAAATTGTTACCAGACTCATTATTCACTCTCTCCATCACCGACACACAGGAGCAGCCGTGTGTACCATCCACAAGATGCAGGAACTCACCAAGGTTTCTTAGACAGCACTTTCCAAACCCACGATCACTACCATCTAGAAGGACAAGAGCAGCAGATATCTGGGAACCCCACCACCTGGAGGTTCCCCTCCAAGTCACTCACCATCCTGACTTGGAAATAGGTCTCTGTTCCTTCACTGTCGCTGGGTCAAAATCCTGGAGTCCCTCCCTAACAGCACAGTGGGTGTACCTACATCTCAAGGACTGCAGCGGTTTAAGACGGCTCACCACCACCTTCTCAAGGGGCAACTAGGGATGGGCAATAAATGTTGGCCTCACCAGCAAAGCTTGTATCAGTGTGATAACATTCGAGGCTATGGGCCAAGTGCTGCAAAGTGGGATTAGTATAGCTTTGTTGGTGCAGACTGGATGGGCCAAAGGGCCTCTTCTGTACTGCATGACTCTCTGGACAGGGTAAGTTATTGAACCTGTTTCCATTGCCATCTCAAGCTGAGCGTTCCAAATCATAACTTGCAGCATAAAAATAGTAATAATCTTTATTATTGTCACAAGTAGGCTTACATTAACAGTGCAATGAAGTTACTGTGAAAATCCCCTAGTCGCCACACTCCGGCGCCTGTTCGGGTACACTGAGGGAGAATTCAGAATGTCCAAATTACCTAACAGCACGTCTTTCAGGACTTGTGGGAGGAAACCGGAGCACCCGGAGGAAACCCACGCAGACAATATCCACTTCATCTCTCCCTCTGGTTCTTTGCACTCTGGTTACAGACACCCCTCCTGACGGAAGGTTCCCCTTCTTTACTTTTCAACATCTCCATCAAAGCTCCCCTTAATATTCTCTAAGGAGATAATCCTGGCTTCTCTAATCTTATCGCACTGGTTTGTTTTCGTTGTGTAGGACTGAAAACTACTCTGTTCCCGTGGTGGGGTCAAGGCTGAAGAGATGTTCTCCACAGGTGCGATGAGGACCTGGATGTCATCGTTGAGTTTGGGTGAGAGTTTTATTTGTGTCAGAATCAGAAGAGGGGCAATCAGAAGAAATGGCGGGGCTGGGAGAGGAGGGGGTGGAATAATTAGCAGGGAAGGTGATCGTGTTTGTACAAAAACTGTGTGATGTGCGGGTTGTTTTGGCAGCAACGGCGGCGAGGATTCTGCACGCAGCGAGTGGTTAGGATCGGGAATGCATTGCCAGAGAGTGGGAGGATCCAAAAGGGAACGGGATCATTTTCTGAACAGGAAATCGGCATAGGGCTAAGGGGAGAAGGTGGGGCAGTGGCACCAGCTGATTCAGAGAGCAGCACAGAGAGGACTAAATGTGGGGGGGGGGAAAAGGCTGGCTCATCTTTCAGCTGACATAGTAGGTCAAGTGGCCTCTCTCTGTGTTGTAGACCGTTACGATTTCTATCACACGATGGGCCGAATAGCCTCTGTTGTTCTGGAATTTAGCACTGGGTGGCTAATTGAGTGTTTTCCCCTATTTGTCAGCAAATATGCTGACTTGCTGCCTCTACCCCCTCTCTGCAGCGCTGGGAGAGCGGTGGCAAAAATGTACCCGAGCACTCAGTCCGTCCCCACAGCAGGCCTATGCTGCAGACATCGTCTGTCCAGTGCTAGGTTGGCCAGGCGACAGACCGTTGTGCTTCTCCCTAGTTGATCTCCCATTGATTGCAGAAGGACAACCCCAATCTCTGCTACAGACCCACCCACTCAGCCCCAGTCAGGATGGTGAGTGACTTGGAGGGTGGTTCCCAAGTATCTGCAGCCCTGGTCCCTCTAGTGGTGGTAACAGTTTGGAAGGTGCTGCTGAAGGAGCCTTGGCGAGTTGCTGCAGTGCCTCTTTTAGATGGTGCACACGGCTGCCGCTGATTCTGTGCTGTAATTACAACCTGTTTGCTGACATTAAAGACACTGTGAATGTTTCTGTGCTTCCCTCCAGCAGCCGCAAGACTGCTCAACTCCTCCCCAGCTTCCCATCTTCAGCGGGTTTTCCCACCCAGAGTCACGCTGCCTCCTCCCGTTTCCCAGCAGAACAGCCGGACCATGGCCACCCTCCACCAGATGCACAAGATGGGCAAACCCAAGCGCGCCCCACCCAAGGTAGGCGCCACCTTCGGCCGGCCCCAGCTGAAAGGTGTGGTGCTGAAGACCATGATCCGCAAACCAAAGAAGCCCAACTCGGCCAACCGCAAGTGCGCCCGCGTGCGGCTCAGCAACGGCAAGGAAGCGATCGTCTTCATCCCCGGAGAGGGCCACAATCTCCAGGAACACAACATCGTGCTGGTGGAGGGGGGGCGAACACAGGACCTCCCGGGCGTCAAGTTAAAAGTCGTTCGGGGGAAGTACGACTGCGCTCACGTCCAAAAGAAAAAGTAACGGCTGTGTGTCGCAGGACATTATTGAAATAGTGGCTGGGACTGCGAGTGAATGATTAAAGCTGTTTGAATCCACGTTTGGCAGGATTGCCTTTCTTTATGATTACGCATGTTCCATTCACCTAGAACAGAAAACAGGTCCCCAAACCTTTGTCACCAGTCTTCACAGTGTCATGGCGAGTGGGGGAGGAGGGGGGTGGGGTGCACAGCTGTTAGCCTCAGTACCACTGAGTCGGGTATGGGTGTGTACATGCCAACATTCCTGATCGCTGCCCAGATAACCCTCCCCAGGAAATGCGGGGAATTTACAGTTCCCTCTGAAACTCTCCACATCCTCAACCGTTTACAGTTTCTACAACGGACTTGGATGCAGGGACCAAAGATATTGTCGCTAAATTTGCTGATAATACAGAAAGAGGTAGGAAGGTAAATTGTAAAGAGATGGGGACATGGATAGCTTAAGCGAGTGGGCAGAGGATTGGCAAATGGAGTAAAATGTGAGATGGTCCATTTTGGATTGTCTTTTGAGGAAAGGTTGCAGAGGTCAGGCTTGTATCCGCTGGAGTTTAGAAGATGAAGAGGCGATCATCTTCTTGAAACATGTAAGATCCAGAGGGGTATTGACGGGGTGAATGTGGAGGGGACGTTTCCTCTTGTGGGAGCATCTAGAACTAGGGGGAGTCACCCATTTGAGATTAAGCTGAGAATTATTTTCCCTGAGGAAGAGGAGTCTCTGGAGCTCTCTTCCTCAACAGGCACTGGAAGCAGAATCTTTGAATATTTTTAAGGCAGATCCAGGATTAACACGGGGGTGAAAGGTTATCGGAGGTCGGCGGGAATGTGCGGTTGAGGTTGGAATCAAATCAGTCACGATCTTATTGAATGGCGGAGAAGCCTCGAGAGGCCGATTGGCCTCCTCCTGTCATTAACTTATATATACTCATGTATGTTTTTTTATTCGCTGGGAGGCCGGGGAGGAGAGTTTCTGCAAGGTCCTCCTGCAGAAGCAGCAGGAAAGACCTGGCAAAATGGTCCGCTCTGCCGACGTGGAGACTCGGTCCTTGGGATGAGGGGGGACTCTCACGTGAGGATGACTGTTAGGGACGGGTCAGTCACTGTATAACACAGGTACAGTATTGCTGGATACAGGTCAGTCACTGTATAACACGTACAGTACTGTTGGATACAGGTCAGTCACTGTATAACACAGGTACAGTACTCTTAGGGATGGGTCAGTCACTGTATAACACAGGTACAGTACTCTTAGGGATGGGTCAGTCACTGTATAACAGGTACAGTACTGTTGGATACAGGTCAGTCACTGTATAACAGGTACAGTACTGTTGGATACAGGTCAGTCACTGTATAACAGGTACAGTACTGTTGGATACAGGTCAGTCACTGTATAACAGGTATAGTACTGTTAGGGACGGGTCAGTCACTGTATAACAGGTACAGTAATGCTGGATACAGGTCAGTCACTATAACACTGGGATTCAGTACAGGTCAGTCACTGTATAACACTGGGATTCAGTACAGGTCAGTCACTGTATAACACTGGTATTCAGTACAGGTCTGTCACTGTATAACACTGGGATTCAGTACAGGTCTGTCACTGTATAACACTGGGATTCAGTACAGGTCAGTCACTGTATAACACTGGGATTCAGTACAGGTCTGTCACTGAATAACACTGGGATTCAGTACAGGTCTGTCACTATAACACTGGGATTCAGTACAGGTCTGTCACTGTATAACACTGGGATTCAGTACAGGTCAGTCACTGTATAACACTGGGATTCAGTACAGGTCTGTCACTATAACACTGGGATTCAGTACAGGTCAATCACTGTATAACACTGGGATTCAGTACAGGTCTGTCACTATAACACTGGGATTCAGCACAGGTGTGTCACTGTATAACACTGGGATTCAGCACAGGTCTGTCACTAACACTGGGATTCAGCACAGGTCTGTCACTGAATAACACTGGGATTCAGTACAGGTCTGTCACTGTATAACACTGGGATTCAGTACAGGTCTGTCACTGTATAACACTGGGATTCAGTACAGGTCTGTCACTGTATAACACTGGGATTCAGTACAGGTCTGTCACTAACACTGGGATTCAGTACAGGTCTGTCACTGAATAACACTGGGATTCAGCACAGGTCTGTCACTGAATAACACTGGGATTCAGCACAGGTCTGTCACTGTATAACACTGAGATTCAGTACAGGTCTGTCACTGAATAACACTGGGATTCAGCACAGGTCTGTCACTGTATAACACTGGGATTCAGTACAGGTCTGTCACTGTATAACACTGGGATTCAGTACAGGTCTGTCACTAACACTGGGATTCAGTACAGGTCTGTCACTGTATAACACTGGGATTCAGTACAGGTCTGTCACTGTATAACACTGGGATTCAGTACAGGTCTGTCACTAACACTGGGATTCAGTACAGGTCTGTCACTGTATAACACTGAGATTCAGTACAGGTCTGTCACTGAATAACACTGGGATTCAGCACAGGTCTGTCACTGTATAACACTGGGATTCAGTACAGGTCTGGCACTGTATAACACTGGGATTCAGTACAGGTCTGTCACTGTATAACACGGATTCAGCACAGGTCTGTCACTGTATAACACTGGGATTCAGCACAGATCTGTCACTATAACACTGGGATTCAGCACAGGTCTGTCACTGTATAACACTGGGATTCAGCACAGGTCTGTCACTATAACTGGGATTCAGTACAGGTCTGTCACTGTATAACACTGGGATTCAGTACAGGTCTGTCACTGTATAACACTGGGATTCAGTACAGGTCTGTCACTGAATAACACTGGGATTCAGTACAGGTCTGTCACTGAATAACACTGGGATTCAGTACAGGTCTGTCACTGTATAACACTGGGATTCAGTACAGGTCTGTCACTGTATAACACTGGGATTCAGTACAGGTCTGTCACTGTATAACACTGGGATTCAGTACAGGTCTGTCACTGAATAACATATTCAGTACTGATCTGTAAAACATTGGGAGTCAGTACAAATCAGTCACTGTATAACTGGAATTCAGCACAGGTCTGTCACTGTATAACTGGGATTCAGCATAGGTCTGTCACTATAACATGGGGTTCAGCACTGCTTTGTCACTGATAAACCGGTGCGTACCTGATCTGGCTGCGTGAGGAATCGCCTCACGATTTTCGCAAGACAACTCCCTTTTCCCATCAGAGAAAGGAAAGCTGAGGGCTGTTCACCGTTCCTCTCCTCTTGTCCTCCTCCCCAGAGGGCACCGCCTTTCACCAGCAGGTAGTTCAATAGAAAGGCCAGTAACTCACCAATAACCACCCAGGAGGCCATTTACAGCCTTGACAGGAGACAGGGAATCCGATCCAATCCTGACGCCAATTCTCAGCAAATATGTGCATGAATCCTGAATAACTCGTTTGCTCTTCCCTACCGAGGGCAGAGACCGAGGGTGAGGGCCTGCTGCGAATGGTGGGAAGGCTTGGGTTTCCCACAAAGCCATTCCCTCCTAACCAGTTTGGCAATTTATACAATTATTCAAACAGTTTCTTTAAACAGAAATGAACAAATATTTTACGGTGAAGGATTGGGCTGGGAGGCATTCCCTTTGTACACTGCTTGTCTGAAAGTGTATAATGGGAATGCAAGGGCGTTAGCACTGCTGCTTCACGGCGCCGAGGTCCCAGGTTCGATCCCGGCTCTGGGTCACTGTCCGTGTGGAGTTTGCAAATTCTCCCCGTGTCTGCGTGGGTTTCACCCCCACAACCCAAAGATGTGCAGGGTAGGTGGATTGCCTACGCTAAATTGCCCCTTAATTGGAAAAAATGAATTGGGTACTCTAAATTTATTTTTAAAAATAAAGGGAATGCGCTTTCCCTTTACAACTAACTTCAGGCCAGAAAACTTGGTCTTTAAAATTTATTTTAAAAACCTTGCTGATTAGATCACCTGCTCCATTTACAGTCAGAAGCAACAACTGCCACTCCAGGTGAAGGGAGGAGAGGATTGAGCTCAGTCAGGGGGTCAACGCCTTCAGGGAAATGCACAAAATAAAATGTTTATCTCTCCTGATCAGGGACATGTCAGGGCCCAGGTGTGAAGCGTCTGTCCTCCTTGCCGTGACTAATCTTGCTTTTATTCCCCTTTATTTGCTCCTCCGACTCCAGCTTCCTGCCAGTGGAGACTGCTTTTACCTATACTACTTAGTGGAGTGAAACTGCTCCATATCCTGCGCTGGTTACCTACTGACAGATCTCCCATGGCATTGCTTGTGCATAGTCGCAGGTTGTGGTATCTGGCCGTTGGCCTAGCAACAAGCTGTATTTATTTAGTCACATCGTAAAATGTCCCAATGCACTTTGGAGGAGTGTGAGCAAACAAAAATAAAGCTCTAAATGCATATTCAGGGCTCAGTGAGGTCAGTCAGAGAGCAATTGTAATTATTTGTAAATTTCTGGGAGCCAATCAGCAGCTGGGCTTTTTCTAGCGTATATTCTGGAGCACTAGGTGGAAATGTTTTTGGGGTAGACATTTTGGCAAGCAATCCCCGATCACTGGCCCTGGTTACAGAGGAAACTCAAGAAGAGAAATGGACAATCTTCCTCCAAAGTTACTGCGGGAAAGGGAGTGAATTTGTGTGAAAATCCCAGGCCTTTGTGTGAGTGTGTGTGGTTATAATAGAGGTCTCGCTCTTGCTAAGAACTATGGGTGAACCCTATCGTAGATATCATGGAATTTACAGTGCAGAAGGAGGCCATTCGGCTCATAAGAGTCTGCACCGGCTCTTGGAAAGAGTACCCTACCTAAACCCACACCTCCACCCTATCCCTGCAACCGAGCAACCCCAACTAACCCAAGGGCAATTTAGCATGGCCAATCCACCTAGCCTGCACATCTTTGGACTGTGGGAGGATAATGGAGCACCTGGAGGAAACACAGGGAGAACATGCAGACTCCGCACAGACAGTGACCCAAGCCGGAATCAAACCTGGGATCCTGGCGCTGTGAAGCAACAATGCTAACCACTGTGATAACGTACTGCTCCTCCATTATGATGATTCTTGACCATATGCCTAAGCTCACGGACCATCAAAGACATTAAATGAAGCTTGATGAACTGAGGGACAACTGTATAGATTAGTTTTGAGCTTTTAATTTATCCAGGCATCAACTCTAAACGTAGTTTGCATCAATTTAACTCCTCCTGCAACTAACTAGCCCTCAGCATTTGCTGAATGACTCTTGGATCAAAGAATTATGTAGGTGAAAAATGTGACTCCAAATAAAACAAGTGTATCCAGCAGCTCTGGATTTGTAACCTCACCAATCAGTCAGTTACCCAGTGATTTTATCAAGAAGATTTACAAGCCTCTGCGCATGTAGGATTTGCACCGGTACCTGTAAACGTCTGGAGTCACATCCTGAATAAACCCTAGACAGAGTATAGCCAAAAACTGTTCGATCGCAGCAGACACCTAAAGTAAAGGCCAAATTCTGACCTGAACTGAGATCATCAAACTCAGAACCGACCACCCACAGGACTGAAACGTGCAGTAGATTTATCCACAGGTCCGTCCGCAGTTACACAATGAGATTACAGCCTTAAAAAAAAATCACTCTTCAGAATTTAATGACATACATCAAAACAATCATGTGCTCGATTAAGATTGTGTTCTGGTCAATAGCTCAGTGCATTGACAGTCCATACACTTGGTGGCCGTAGGGGACATGGCTAACACATATGGATGGAATCTCTGGAAGCAATGTCTGGTTAATTACCCGCAGTTAACGTGGTCCATATCTACACCGAGACAGTGTAACAACTAAACCTTTAACAAACAAAGCAGCTCTCAGTCATGGTCCCAATGGTGATTTATGGCTTCAGTTTTATCTCCCCCTCCGTGCCTTTTCAAACTTATAAGGGGGAAAATTTGGATTGACAATTGAATTGGGGGGGGGGGGGGAAGAGATTGTGATGTTGGTGGAGGGGGGCAGTAAACAAAGGTGACACATGGCACACCTGGGCTTTCACCTCTGGGGCCCACGTTTCAATCCAGGCTGGATAACAGATGCAGTCTTCTTAATTCGGGAGATGTGGGAATCGGATGTGAGATGAGTTGGTCAGTCTCAACATGGGGGTTGATTGGTACCAGGAGTGGCGATCAGACGCAGGGTGGCTGGTGTAGCTAATGGTATCGCATTAATGCAGGAGGACTGAATCCTGTGTGGTTTGGGGAGCAGGAGGGTGGCAAGGTGTGTTATTGGGACAGTGCAGAGGGAGCTTTGCATTGCACATACCTGTGCTTAATGCTGCAATACTTTGGTGCTCCAACAAATATAGAATTAGCACAAAAAAACTGCAAGAAAATACTGTTAGGTTAAGGTCAGAATTTGTAATCTTCAAATAAATAGTAAACGATAAGAAAGTTATTTAAAGTTGATCCTCTATCTCTGCGGTTTGGAGGAGGTCCAGTTACAGTGACTTTCTGTTGGTTTCACCTGGTATCGAGTCGACGCACTCGCACCTTTTGCTTGTAATGATATTCCTTCAGGTATTCCTTCAGGGTGTTGGGAATCGGGAGGAGGTCAATCCCATCGTAGGTGGAGCAGCTGGAAATGGCAGCCCTGCAGATGTGCTGGAGACTGAACGGGAAGGTCCTGTTGATGGGGCTGGAGAGGAGTGGTTCGAAGAACATGCAGGAGTTGGGATCCTTGTAGTGCTCCAGCAGGCCGGTGACAGTGGGGGCGTGGAAGACGCTGGGGTCGTGGACATCAAAGCTGAAATTGTGGTTCCACTGCTCAATGCGTGCATGCAGGGAGCGGCTGTACCTGCGGAAGCTGACCGAGAAGAGGTAGTCCTCCTGGGCAGAGTCCCGCAGCAGGAAGGCTCCCTCTGGTTTACCCTCCAGCAGAGCCTCAGCCTGGTACCGATCCATCACCCCCCAGTAGCAAGGAAAAGTGGTCAACTCCAGGAGGTCGGGAACCAGGCAGTGGATGTAGTCGATCTGCGTGTGGGCGCGATAGCCATCTTTGATTTCCACCTGCTCTGGGGCCAGTTGGGGAGGGGGCACCTCCTCGACGGGCACACTCTCCTGTACCTGGAGCATAGCCCGGTCATCTCCAGCCAGCTCATTCATTCCTGGCGCCAGTTTGGGCCCCAGTTTGTACAAGGGGTTAATCTGTGCTGTCACCTCAAAGGTGTGAATCTGTGCGTGGGGCGGGGGCTCGACCCCCTGCTCAATGCTGATCCGCCTTCTCTCTCTCAGACGGTCATCTTCATCCTCCACTGGCGTCCCACCAGAGGGTGCGGTATCCAGCATCGGTGGGCTCTGTGAGACGGGGGCCGTGTGCTGCTTGATCAGGTACCATTTCTGTGCTAAATCTGTGCCTTCAGGAAAGGGGCATTTATCAAGCATCAGTTCGCTAATGTGGATCTTCCTTTTGGAGGAGGATAAGATGGCAGAATGTAGGCTGTGGGATTTAATGGGAAAACACTGGCCCACAACATCCTGTATCCGCTGCCTCAGGGATCTGCTGTGCAGTTTGCATGCTCCAAAGTCACGGGAATCCTTCTCCCGGGTCAGATCCAGATTCTGTTTCCCCGATCTCCCGCCCGAAGGATTCTCGACATTCCCCTCCTTTTGTTCTATTCCCGAGGTGCCGGCGGAGGCCTCGGATTTGTGGGAATTTCTGTTCTTCCTTTTGCTCCGACCTTCCGCCTGATCTTCTGGGTCCCCCCGTCTGACCTTTGGCCTCACAGCCCGCTTATCCTTCTCCGGCCTCTGGTTTTCTTGTGGATCCGACATGTTTTCCGGGAGTGAGCGGGAATCAGCGCCGATCGAGGGTCACAGCTTCAAGACGAACTCCCGCCGAGACACCAATGGCTGATCGAATCAGTTAACAGACGATACCTAGAAACACGCCCAACAGTTCGAGCAGCCATCTTGCCCTGTGCTGCCAGCCCTGCGCCCATTCGCGATTCCCCGCTCCTCGGTTTGATTCGGGGCTGGAAACCAGGAAATACCACGGAGAAACTCGCACTGCAAAAAAAAAAGAGATAAAGGAACATGAATGAAAAAGTTCGGCACAACATCATGGGCCGAAGGGCCTGTTCTGTGCTGTATTTTTCTATGTTCTATGACACAACTAGCCTGATCAGATGATCTCCGAATAACAGAGCGACTGCTTCACACCGGCAGACCCTCGCTCAATATTTCGCCCCTTGGCCCCTGTTGCGCAGCATTGACAGGGAAGTGGGAGAAGGGATCCCTCAGGATTAATTCTTGCCCCTTGAGGGGGAAAGCAGTGAGTACGGTCGTGGAGCCCCGGCTTCCGTCTTGTGACTGAGGGCAGCTAACAGCACAGGGCTGGGGCTGCCCTGTCCGACTCTGCTTGGGTGGGGCTCCTGCACCAGTCATTAATCCGGCTGAAGAAACTCCTCGTTAACCAGACCTGATGCAAAATACTCTCCATCTCAGTAACAAATACTGGGTGTATTTATATGGGAACAAGCCAGAGGCCCTGAGTAAATATGAAGTAATAGGTCGGCAAGGTGGCACAGTGGTTAGCACTGTTGCCTCACAGCGACAGGGCCCCAGGTTCAATTCCTGGCCTCGGGTCACTGTCTGTTTGGAGTTTGCACTTCCTCCTCTTGTCTGTGTGGGTTTTCTCCGGGTGCTCCGGTTTCCTCCCACAGTCCAAAGATGTGCAGAGTAGGTGAATTGGCCACGCCAAATTGCCCCTTAAGTGTCGAAAAGATTAGGTTACTGGGTTACGGGCACAGGGTGGAGGTGTGGGCTTGGGTAGGGTGCTCTTTCCAAGGGCCGGTGCAGACTCGATGGGCCGAATGGCCTCCTTCCGCACTGTAAATTCTATGATTCTAAATGCTCAGTAAATACCGAGAAAATCCCAGTGAACAGCTGAAAAATACCCAGTAAATATCCAGCCCCCTGTTTAACCTGTTAAATTCCCAACTAATCACTAATAAATATCCGGTAAATTCAAAATGACCATTAAATCCCCGATACCGAGGATAGTATCTGGGAAGGAGAATTAATACCAATTGAAGGTGTAATTAATGGGGAGAGGGGGCAATTGCCGGGGAGAGGGGGCAATTACTGTGGGAAAGGGGAGATTACCGGGGAAAGGGAAGGAGAGTACTTACTTGGAGTATTTACTGGGGGAGAGTATTTACCGGGATTATTTGCCTGGGGAAGGGAGTATTTACTGGGGGAGGGAGTATTTACTGGGAGTATTTACTAGGTGAGTATTTACTGAGGAAGGGAGTATTTACCGAGATTATTTGCCAGGGGGAGCATTTACTGGGAGTATTTACCGGGGGTATTCAGCAGGGGAGGGAAGTATTTACTGGAAGTATTTACCAGGGGGAGGGAGTATTTACCGGGAGTATTGACCAGGGGAAGGGAGTATTTATTGGGAGTTTTTATCACGGGAGCATTTACTGCGGGAGGGGAGTATTTACCGGCGAGGGGAGTATTTACCGGCGAGGGGAGTATTTACCGGCGAGGGGAGTATTTACCGGCGAGGGGAGTATTTACCGGCGAGGGGAGTTTTTACCGGAGTATTTACCGGGGGAGGGGATATTTACCGGAGGGAGGGGGATATTTACCGGAGGGAGGGGGGTATTTACCGGGGGGTAGGGGGTATTTACCGGGGGGGGGGGGTATTAACCGGGGGGAGGGGGTATTTATGGGGGAGGGGGTATTTACCAGGGGGGGGGGGGGGTATTTACCGGGGGGGGGAGAAGGGGGGTATTTACCAGGGGGGGAGAGAGGGGGGTATTTACCAGGGGGGGGGGGGAAGGGGGGGTATTTACCAGGGGGGGGGGGGAGGGGGGGTATTTACCAGGGGGGGTATTTACCAGGGGGGGGAGGGGGGTATTTACCAGGGGGGGGAGGGGGGTATTACCAGGGGGGGGGGGAGAGGGGGGTATTTACCAGGGGGGGAGAGGGGGGTATTTACCAGGGGGGGAGAGGGGGGTATTTACCAGGGGGGGGAGGGGGGGAGAGGGGTAGTTACCGGGGGGGGGGAGGGGGGAGAGGGGTAGTTACCGGGGGGGGGGGGGGGGAGAGGGGTAGTTACGGGGGGGGAGAGGGGGGTAGTTACCAGAAAAAAAGAGGAAAGTATTTACCAGGGGGGGGAGGGGGGAGAGGGGTAGTTACCGGGGGGGGGGAGAGGGGGGTAGTTACCGGGGGGGGGGGGGGGGAGGTTACCGGGAGGGGGAGGGGTATGGGGGGGGGGGGGTTAGTTACGGGGGGGAGGTTACCGGGAGGGGGGAGGTAGTTACCGGGGGGGAGGGGAGGTAGTTACCGGGGGGGGGGGGGGGAGGTAGTTACCGGGGGGGGGGGGAGGGGGGTAGTTACCGGGGGGGGAGAGGGGGGTAGTTACCGGGGGGGGGGGGAGAGGGGGGGTTAGTTACGGAGGGGAGGTTACCGGGAGGGGGGGGGGGGGGGGGAGTTACCGGGGGAGGGGGGGAGGGGGTTAGTTACGGGGGGGGAGAGGGGGGGAGTTACCGGGGGGGGGGTAGTTACCGGGGGGGGGGAGGGGGGGGGGGTTAGTTACGGGGGGGGGGGGTATGGGGGGTTAGTTACGGGGGGGAGGTTACCGGGGGGGGAGAGGGGGGTAGTTACCGGTTTCCCGCCCCGGCCGCCGCCGTCGCCGTTTCCCCTCCGTTGCCCGGGACTGAGGAGCGGCCCCGCCCCCGGCAGCGCCCTCGGAGCCCCCGGCGGCCAGAGCGCGAACTGCAGCTGGGCGGAGAGAAAACCCGGAACAGAGTCACTGAACCTGGAATCAGCCACTGACCCTCACTGGGTCCCACACACACTGACCCTCACTGGGTCCCACATACACTGACCCTCACTGGATCCCACACACACTGACCCTCACTGGATCCCACATACACTGACCCTCACTGGATCCCACACACATTGATCTTCACTGGATCCCAAACACACTGGCCCTCACTGGATCCCACACTGGATCCCACACACACTGACCCTCATCGGAACCCACACACACTGACCCTCACTGGATCCCACACACACTGACCCTCACTGGATCCCACACACACTGACCATCACTGGATCCCACACACATTGATCTTCACTGGATCCCAAACACACTGGCCCTCACTGGATCCCAAACACACTGACCCTCACTGGGTCCCACATACACTGACCCTCACTGGATCCCACACACACTGACCATCACTGGATCCCACACACATTGATCCTCACTGGATCCCACACACATTGATCCTCACTGGATCCCACACACATTGACCCTCACTGGATCCGACACACACTGACCCTCACTGGATCCGACACACACTGACCCTCACTGGATCCCACACACATTGATCCTCACTGGATCCCACACACACTGACCCTCACTGGATCCCACACACATTGATCCTCACTGGATCCCACACACACTGACCCTCACTGGATCCCACATACACTGACCCTCACTGGATCCCACACACACTGATCCTCACTGGATCCCACACACACTGATCCTCACTGGATCCCACACACACTGACCCTCACTGGATCCCACATACACTGACCCTCACTGGATCCCACACACACACTGATCCTCACTGGATCCCAAACACACTGACCCTCACTGGATCCCACACACACTGACCCTCACTGGATCCCACACACACTGACCCTCACTGGATCCCACACACATTGATCCTCACTGGATCCCACACACACTGACCCTCACTGGATCCCACATACACTGACCCTCACTGGATCCCACACACACTGATCCTCACTGGATCCCACACACACTGATCCTCACTGGATCCCACACACACTGACCCTCACTGGATCCCACATACACTGACCCTCACTGGATCCCACACACACTGATCCTCACTGGATCCCAAACACACTGACCCTCACTGGATCCCACACACACTGACCCTCACTGGATCCCACACACACTGACCCTCACTGGATCCCAAACACACTGACCCTCACTGGATCCCACACACACTGACCCTCACTGGATCCCACACACACTGACCCTCACTGGATCCCACACACACTGACCCTCACTGGATCCCACACACACTGACCCTCACTGGATCCCACACACACTGACCCTCACTGGATCCCACCCTCACTGGGTCAAACACACTGTCTGGGAACGGTGTCTTCACTGTCACTGTCCCAGAGAAGCAGTCGTGAGTATAAAAAGTGTTTTATATTTGAAGGAAGGGATTAACTGAGAAACAATGCAAATGAAAGTCTGGGTCAGTATAATAAAGTCATATAATTAAACAAAATAGGGTCAGGGAAGTAAAGTGGTTTAAAAAAAATAAATTTAGAGTACCCAATTCATTTTTTCCAATTAAGGAGCAATTTAGCGTGGCCAATCCACCTATCCTGCACATCTTTGGGTTGTGGGGGTGAAACCCACGCAGACACGGGGAGAATGTGCAAACTCCACACAGACAGTGACCCAGAGCCGGGATCGAACCTGGGACCTCGGTGTCGTGAGGCTGCAGGGCTAACCCACTGTGCAACCGTGCTGCCCCCAGGGAATTAAAGTTGGCTTAAGGGAGGTAAGTTAACAGCAATCTTAAACATGTATAATTATTTTGTTTAAAAAGGGTGTAAATAAGGGGTTTAAGCGTAGCCATGTCAGGAGGGCTCGCACCCGTGATATGCTCCTGATCTATGTGTCGGATCATGGCAGCTTCAGTTGTCCCTGGTGACCACGTGTGCAGGAAGTGTGTCCAACAGCAGCTACTGACTAACCACGTTTCAGAGCTGGAGCTGAGGGTGGATTCATGTGAAGCATCCGCCATGCTGAGCAGGGCGTGGGCAGCACATTCAGTGAGGTGGTCGCACCACAGGTGAGGATTGAACAGGCAGAAAGGGCATGGGTGCCCACCAGGCAGAGTAGAGGAAGGCAGGTAGTGCAGAAGTCCCCTGTGACCATCCCCGTTTCTAACAGATAGACCTTTCTGAATACTATTGGGGGCGATGACTGTCGGGGAAAGCAGTGGCAGCCAACTTCAGGGCGCCATGGGTGGGTTTGCTGCACAAGGAAGGTGGAGGAAGAATATCAGGGCTATAGTGGTCAAGGATTCACTTGTAAGGGGAACAGACATGTCGTGAATAGTGTTCTTACAGGCAACAGATCAGTCTGAGGGGGAGTCGTTGAGGAGTCTAGTAGCTGTGGGGAAGAAGCTGTTCCTGTGTCTGGATGTGAGAGTCTTCAGACTTCTGTATCTTTTGCCTGATGGAAGGGTCTGGAAGAAGGCAATACCTGGGTGGGAGGGGTCTCTGACAATGCTGTCTGCCTTCCTGAGGCAGCGGGAGGTGTAGACAGAATCAATGCGAGGGTGGCAAGCTTGTGTGATGCGTTGGGCTGAGTTCACCACACGCTGCAGTTTCTTGCGGTCCTGGGCCGAGCAGTTGCCATACCAGGCTGTGATGCAGCCAGATGCGATGCTCTCTATCGCACATCTGTAGAAGTTTGTGAGAGTCAATGCAGACATGCCAAACTTCTTTAGCTTACTGCCAAATCAGGGATTTACCAGGACGTTGATGGGCTCGAGAGTTTTAATTAGGAAGAGAGATTGAGTAGACTTGTTTATGTTTTCCTTGGAGCAGAGGAGGGGGGACATTATTGAGATGTATAAAATTATGAGTGGCACAGATAGAGTAGACAGGAAGAAACCTTTCCCCTTGGTGGAGGGGTCAGTGAACAGGGGGCAGAGATTTAAGGTTAGGGGCAGGAGGTTTAGAGGGGATTTGAGGAAAAACCTTTTCACCCAGAGGGGGGTGGGAGTCTGGAACTCGCTGCCTGAAAGGGTGGTGGAGGCAGAGACCCTCATGACATTGAAGGAGTATTTAGATGTGCGCTTGTGATCCCAGAGCAGACACGGCTGTGGGCCAAGTGCTGGGAAATGGGATTTGAATAGTTAGGTGGTTGTTTTTGACCAGCGCAGACTTTTAAAAAAAAATTTAGAGTACCCAATTCATTTGTTTTTCAACTAAGGGACAATTTAGCGTGGCCAATCCACCGACGCAGCGCATCTTTGCGTTGTGGGGGTGATGTCACCATCAATTCACAAGACACGTGATTGGAAGTAAACAGTGGTTTTAATAGTCTTACAACACAGCCTGCCTGCGACGAGATGAACTGAGAGCAGGCTTACGACTGCAGTGCTTTATACTTCTGGTTAGTGGGAGGAGCCATGGGCAGAGCCATGGGCGGAGCCAAGGGTGGAGCCCAGTACAAACTCCTTATCTCCCCCTATGGGCAGAGCCGCGCAACGGCTCACATACAGAGTCCACAAGGACACAACACATGTAATACAACACAGTGTGAATTACTAGGTATATAATTCACCACATTCACCCCCTGTAAAAAAAAATCAAGTCCGGCGGGGCTGACGGGTCGACAGGTTGAGCCGGTCCGGTGGCCGAGTCGTCCTTTGGGATCGGCGGAGCACCGGGATTGCAGCCTCTGCGGGTGGCTGGGTGGGGGCGGTCGGCGAGGGTACAATGGTGGACTCCGGGGGTGATTCGGTCCGAGCTTCTTACCCGACTGGTGCGACGGGCGACGTGGAGCGCAACGTGGTGTCTTCAACCAAGCTGGCAGCGAAACCCCCGTGGTAGTGCCCCTAGAAAAAACAAATAGCCGCTCGTGAGGGGTCTGGTTGTTGGCGGTGCAGAGGAGGGACCTAATAGCATGGAGCGCGTCGGGGAGGACCTCCTGCCAATGGGAGGTCGGGAGATTCCTGGACCGGAGGGTCAGTAGGACGGTCTTCCAGACCGTCGTGTTCTCCCTCTCCACCTGCCCGTTCCCCCGGGGTTGTAGCTGGTAGTCCTGACCGAGGCGATGCCCTTGCCGAGCAGGTACTGACGCAGCTCGTCGCTCATAAAGGACGAACCCCTGTCGCTGTGTACGTAGCTGGGGAAACCGAACAGGATGAAGACACTGTGCAGGGCCCTAATGACTGTGTGGGAGGTCATAGCGGGGCACGGGATGGCAAACGGGAAGCGGGAGAACTCATCGATGACGTTCAGAAAGTACACGTTTCGATTGGTCGAGGGGAGTGGCCCTTTGAAATCGATGCTCAGGCGTTCAAAGGGCCGGGAGGCCTTTACCAGGTGGGCCTTGTCTGATCTATAGAAGTGCGGTTTGCACTCCGCGCAGATCGGGCAATCCCTGGTGATGGCTTTTACCTCCTCGGTGGAGAAAGGCAGATTTCGGGCTTTGACGTAGAGGGCGAGCCAGGTGTCCCCGGGTGGCAGAGGTCATTGTGGATAGCTTTCAGGCGGTCGTCTTGCGCGCTGACGCACGTTCCGCGGGACAGGGCATCTGGGGGCTCGTTGAGCTTTCCCGGTCGATACATAATATCGTACTTGTAGGTGGGGAGTTCGATCCTCCACCGCAGGATTTTATCATTTTTAATTTGGCCCCTTTGTGAGTTGTCAAACATGAAGGTAACCGATCTTTGGTCGGTGATGAGGGTGAACCTCCTACCTGCGAGGTAGTGCCTCCAGTGCCGTACGGCCTCCACAATGGCTTGTGCTTCTTTTTCGACCGAGGAATGTCGAAGTTCCGAAGCGGAGAGGGTTCGGGAGAAAAGGTGACTGATCTCCCTGCCTGATTTAGTGTGGCTGCGAGAGCAACCTCTGAGGCGTCGCTCTCCACCTGGGAGGGGACGGATTCATCCACCGCCCGCATGGCCGCTTTGGCGATGTCTCCTTGATGCAGGTGAAGGCCTGGCGAGCCTCAGCTGGCAGAGGAAAGAGTGTGGCCTTAAATTGTGGGCGGGCTTTGTCCGCATACTGAGGGACCCACTGGCTCTCAGTGGGGTACAGGTCCCTGGTACCTCTCGAGGCCCTGGGACAATGAGGGAGAGGGAGTTGTAAGAGGGGGCGCATACGGTCCGGGTCGGGGCCCAGGACTCCGTTTTCCACGACATAGCCGAGGATGGCTAGCCTGGTAGTGCGGAAAACGCATTTCTCCGTGTTATACGTGAGGTTAAGTTTCTGGGCAGTTTGGAGAAATCGATGGAGGTTGGCGTCGTGGTCCTGCTGATCATAGCCGCAGATGGTGACGTTATCCAAGTACGGGAACGTGGCCCGCAGCCCGTACTGGTCCACCATTCGGTCCATTGCTCGTTGGAACACCGAGACCCCATTCGTGACGCCAAAGGGAACCCGGAGGAAATGGAAGAGGCGGCCATCAGCCTCGAATGCCGTGTAGTGGCGGTCCTCCGGGCGGATTGGGAGCTGGTGGTATGCAGACTTCAGATTCACCGTGGAGAAGATGCGGTACTGTGCGATCTGATTCACTATGTCTGCAGTCCTAGGGAGGGGGTACGCATCGAGGAGCGTGAACCGGTTAATGGTTTGGCTATAGTCCACTACCATTCGGAATTTTTCCCCGGTCTTGACGACCACCACCTGAGCTCCCCAGGGGCTGTTACTGGCCTCCATGACCCCCTCACGTAGGAGCCTCTGGATCTCGGTTCTGATAAACACCCTGTCCTGCAGGCTATCCCGCCTGCTACGAGTGGCTACGGGTTTGCAGTCCGGAGTGAGGTTAGTAAAGAGTGGAGGGGGGTCGATTTTTAGCGTTGCTAGACTGCAGATAGTGAGTGGAGGTAGGGGTCCGCCGAAGCTGAGTGTGAGGCTTTTGAGGTTACACTGGAAGTCAAGTCCCAGTAAGAGTGGGGCGCAGAGTTCGGGGAGTACGTACAGCTGGAAGTTCGAGTAGCTGGCGCCCTGAATCATTAGGGTCGCGACGGTGCGCCCTTGGATGTGAACAGAGTGTGAGCCCGAGGCGAGGGAGATAGTTTGCCGTGCAGGGAAAATAGGGAGCGAACAGCGTCTTACCAGATCTGGGTGTACGAAGCTCTTGGTGCCTCCGGAGTCGAAGAGGCACGGTGTACTGTACCCGTTGATTTTAACGGTCATCATAGAGTTCCGGAGGTGTTTCAGACGCGACTGGTCCAACGTGACCGCGCTGAGTTGCGGGTAGTCGGCGGCTCGATCAGCTGTGCTGGAGTGGCCCCGTGATGACTGTCCGCTGAGGTCATAATCGTCGAGATGAGGTTCAGAGGCTGGAGAGGATGGAGCCCAAGATGGCGGCCCCCGTGGTTCGCACGTGGCGGGAGGCGAGGAAGATGGCATCCAAGATGGTGGCCCCCATGAGTCACACGTGGCCGGCCGCGTGGAGTAGGGTTGCCAAGGTGGCGGCCCCCATGAGTCGCACGTCGGGTGGGGGCGGAGTCGGCATACAGGCTGCAGCATTACGGGGCCTGCGGGCCTGTGAGTTTGGGAAGCGAGTGCTCTGGGCTGCGGGAGAGTTTGGAGAGGGGGATTTCTTTGCCAGGCAGACTCGGGCATAGTGTCCTTTGCGACCGCAGCTGCTGCAGGTCGCGTTGCGGGCCGGGCAGCGCTGCCGTGGGTGTTGGGGCTGCCCACAAAAATGGCACACTGGTGTTGCATAGTGGCTGGGTGGCCGCACGGTGCAGTCCTGGAGCAGTCGCTGGTGGGGGGCCCATGATGGGGTCTCTTGGTCCGCGGGGAACGAGGTGAGGCTGCGGAATGAGACCTCCATGGTTGTAGCTATCTCTACAGTGTCCTCCAAGTTCTGGGCCCCTTTCTCAAGCAATCGCTGGCGCACATAGTTGGACCTGAGCCCTGCCACGTATACATCCCGGACAGCGAGCTCCATGTGTTGAGCGGCTGTTACAGCTTGATAATTGCAGTCCTGAGCTAGGGTTTTTAAATCGCTCAGAAAGTCTTCCAGCGACTCCGCGGGGCGCTGGCGGTGGGTCGTAAAAATGTGGCCCGCGTAGACCTTGTTGATGGGCCGCACGTACATTCGGTCGAGCATGGCCAGAGCCTCCGTATACAAGGTAGTACTGTTAAGTTGAGTAGAGATACGATGGCTCACCCGTACGTGCAGTAGGCTGAGTTTCTGCTCCTCTGTAGTTTCTGAGTGCTTGATTCAGCCAGGTAGGCCTTGAAACATCTGAGCCAGTGTAGAAAGATTTATTGCGCCTCTGCAGCCTGCGGGTCGAGTTCTAGTCGGTCAGGTTTGAGGGCTGATTCCATAGTAGTTTTCTTCAAGTTTTCTAAGACTATTAAATAGATGTGACCATCAATTCACAAGACACGTGATTGGAAGTGAACAGTGGTTTTAATAGTCTTACAACAGAGCCTGCCTGCGACGAGATGAACTGAGAGCAGGCTTACGACTGCAGTGCTTTATACTTCTGGTTAGTGGGAGGAGCCATGGGTGGAGCCAAGGGTGGTGCCCAGTACAAACTCCTCATCTCCCCCCTATGGGCAGAGCCGTGCAACGGCTCACATACAGAGCCCACGAGGACACAAGTACATGTAATACAACAGTGTGAATTACTAGGTATATAATTCACCACAGGGGGTGAAACCCACGCAGACACGGGGAGAATGTGCAAACTCCACAAGGACAGTGACCCAGAGCTGGGATCGAACCTGGGACCTCAGCGCCGTGAGGCTGCAGGGCTAACCCACTGCGCCACCGTGCTGCCCTGACCAGCAAAGACTTGGTGGACCGAGGGGCCTATTCTGTGCTGCATGACTTTATGACTCAATGCCTGACCTTCTCTGGGTCCCACACACACTGGGCGCAATTCTCCACGACGGGCCGGAGAATAGCGGGAGGGCCTTCCCGACATTTTTCCCGACCTCCCGCTATTCTCCCCCCCCCCCCCCCCCCCACGGCCGCCCCATGACACGAATCGCTGCTCGCCGTTTTTTACGGCGAACAGCGATTCTCCCCAAGCCGATGGGCCGAGTTCCCAGGCCTTTAGGGCCGTTTTCACAAACGCAAACACACCTGCTCTCACCGCAAAGTGCCGTTCCCGACAACCATGGCACCAATTGGCACGGCCGCACCGCGGCCGTGCCAAAGGTGGCATGGGCCCACGATCGGTGCCCACCGATCGCGGGCAGCGGGTCCTATACCTGCGCACTCTTTGTTCCGCGGGGCGGCTGAGGGGCATGACGGCCCGCGCATGCGCGGGTTTGACGCATATGCGTGATGACGTCATCTGCGCATGCGCGGGTTGGAGCCGTCCAATCCGCGCACGTGCGGCTGACGTCATCGTGCGCGTCAGCCGCCGTGACCCTTGGCGCGCGGGCTTAGCGACCGTCGCTAAGCCCGCGATGCCGTTCTTCACGGGGCCGCGCTGCTAGCCCCGCCCGGGGGGGAGAATCGGGTCCCGGGAGGGGGCGCGGAGGCTGCCGTGAAACACGGCCAGTTTCACGGCAGCCTTTACGACTCTCCGCATTTGTGGAGAATCGCGCCCAGTACTGACTCTCATTGGGGTACAGATCCGACACACTGACTCTCACTGGGGTACGGGTCCCACACACACTGACTCTCACTGGGGTACGGGTCCCACACACACTGACTCTCACTGGGGTACGGGTCCCACACACACTGACTCACACTGGGGTACGGGTCCCACACACACTGACTCTCACTGGGGTACAGATCCGACACACTGACTCTCACTGGGGTACGGGTCCCACACACACTGACTCTCACTGGGGTATGGGTCCCACACACACTGACTCTCACTGGGGTACGGGTCCCACACACACTGACTCTCACTGGGGTCCCACACACACTGACTCTCACTGGGGTACAGATCCGACACACTGACTCTCACTGGGGTACGGGTTCCACACACACTGACTCTCACTGGGGTACAGATCCGACACACTGACTCTCACTGGGGTACAGATCCGACACACTGACTCTCACTGGGGTACAGATCCGACACACTGACTCTCACTGGGGTACGGATCCCACACACACTGACTCTCACTGGGGTACGGGTCCCACACACACTGACTCTCGCTGGGGTACGGGTCCCACACACACTGGCTCTCACTGGGGTACAGATCCGACACACTGACTCACACTGGGGTACGGGTCCCACACACACTGACTCTCACTGGGGTAGGGGTCCCACGCACACTGACTCTCACTGGGGTCCCACACACACTGACTCTCACTGGGGTACGGGTCCCACACACACTGACTCTCACTGGGGTAGGGGTCCCACACACACTGACTCTCACTGGGGTACGGGTCCCACACACACTGACTCTCACTGGGGTCCCACACACACTGACTCTCACTGGGGTACGGGTCCCACACACACTGACTCTCACTGGGGTACGGGTCCCACACACACTGACTCTCACTGGGGTAGGGGTCCCACACACACTGACTCTCACTGGGGTACGGGTCCCACACACACTGACTCTCACTGGGGTACGTGTCCCACGCACACTGACTCTCACTGGGGTACGGGTCCCACACACACTGACTCTCACTGGGGTCCCACACACACTGACTCTCACTGGGGTACGGGTCCCACACACACTGACTCTCACTGGGGTACGGGTCCCACGCACACTGACTCTCACTGGGGTCCCACACACACTGACTCTCACTGGGGTACGGGTCCCTCACACACTGACTCTCACTGGGGTACGGGTCCCTCACACACTAACTGAGGTTATTCACGAGGCTCCACTTTCTCACCCTAGCCTGAGGTGTGGTGATTGTCAGGTTTAAACCACCACCGAGGGTCACCAGGGACTATGATGACTTTACATTACTGATAATGACTAATTCACCTGATTTTTTGTGACATTGGTTGAGAGATAAACATGGAGTAAGAGAACTCCCTGCTGGTCTGGAGATTGTGTTGTGAAGGAGCTCGGTTTGATGTTAAGATGGTTCCTGCCCCAGTGCTGGAATCTCGGACTGTCCAGCCTCAATCATGTGGTCAGTCAAGCTTCTAACAAGGGGTTTGAACCTGCTCTCTGGGTGGAGTCACTTGCACCTGAAGCAGTAGCAATATCTGGTAGCTTTCAAAACAAACTGTTGCGTTTTGCTGCAGTTTGAAGGTATTTATTACAATTAATCAAACACAGAAACATATGCTTTTTTATTTCAGAATTTTACTCCTGGAGACAGTTCCTCGAGGGATCACAGATCGAGACAGAACTGACTCGTGTTGTCTGTTTCCACGGCAATGTAAAGGGGTACCGTTGCAATCTTTCTTTATTTACTTGACTGTGAGGGAACGCTCTGCACCTTCTGACCACAACACTAAATGTTTTCTGTGTTAAAGTGTTCCCCTGTCACACAGTGGGCAGAGGCACCAGTCCAGCTTATTACAAGGGAAGGTGCGACATGCTGAGTATGATCAACTCCAAGTGAATTACTGGCGATTCATTATCTTCAGCCCCAAACTCCCCACCTTAGCCATCAGCAGCATCCCTCCTCCCTTCGACCCCGAGATGAGTCCCTCAATCCATATCAGAGGGTCGGTCAGTGTAGACTCGATGGGCCGAATAGCCTCCTTCTGCACTGTAGAGATTCTCTATCCACCCCATCACCTTATCCGCCAATCTCCACCTCCTTAACGTTGCCTTACCCGCCTCCTGCTTTAGTTCCTCAGCTGTTGCACTCCTGGTCCATTCCTGTTGCGTCCAGACTTGACAATTCTCTGCTCTCCCGGCCTCCCTCCTGTACTCCACCCCACAGATATACCCTAACACACCACGTCTTGCTCATCCACCAGCCTGCTACTCACTGACCTATGTTGTCTCCTTATCCAGCAGCACGTCCATTTTAAACCTTTTCCAATTCTTCCATGTTCTCTCCCCTCCTCCCCCTCTGGAATCTCATCCTCCTCCTCACGTTCTCTGCCCTACTCCGGATCTGGCCTCCTCTGCTTCGCCTATTTTAATTGCTCCACCATTGGGGAGCCTCCCGTTCAGCTGTCTGAGCCCGAAGCTCAGGAGTTCTCTCTGGAAATCTTTTCCTCCTCCTCCAAGACAGTCTTAGCTCCTTAACCAAGCCTTCGTTCACATGTCCTCATATCGCCTGTGGCTCAATATCACACTTGGGACATTTTTCGATATTAATGACATATAGAAGTTGCTATTGTAATGTCAGGGGTGGTTGTGGCAGTGGGCAATAGCATGTTACAGCCAGCCTGGAAGAACAGGATTCTTTGATCTGTGATTATGGAACCCTCGACCTTCTGCTCAAACAAAGTTAGGGCCACAGTGCGGTACATGGATACATAGAAGATAGGAGCAGGAGGAGGCCTTTTGGCCCTTCGAGCCTGCTCTGCCATTCATCACGATCATGGCTGATCATCCAAATCAATAGCCTAATCCTGCTTTCTCCCCATAGCCTTTCATCCCATTCGCCCCAAGTGCTATGTCCAGCCGCCTCTTGAATATATTCAAAGTTTTAGCATCAACTACTTCCTGTGGTAATGAATTCCACAGGCTCACCACTCTTTGTGTGAAGAAATATCTCCTTATCTCTGTCCGAAATGGTTTACCCTGAATCCTCAGGCTGTGACCCCTGGTTCTGGACACACCCACCATTGGTATCATCTTCCTGCATTTACCCTGTCTAGTCCTGTTAGAATTTTATACGTCTCTATGAAATGCCCCCTCATTCTTCTGAACTCCAGCGAGAACAATCCCAACCTAGTCAATCTATCCTCATATGACAGTCCCGCCATCCCTGGAATCAGTCTGGTAAACCTTCACTGCACTCCCTCGAGAGCAAGAACATCCTTCCTCAGAGAAGGAGACCAAAACTGCACACAGTACTCCAGGTGTGGCCTCACCAAGGCCCTGTACAATTGCAGCAACGCATCCCTGTTTCTATACTCGAAACCTCTCGCAATGAAGGCCAACATACCATTAGCCTTCTTTACCGCCTGCTGCACCTGCAAGCTTACCTTCAGTGACTGGTGCACAAGGACACCAGGTCCCCTCTCCCAATTTACAACCATTTAGGTAGTAATCTGCCTTCCTGTTTTTGCTTCCAAAATGAATAACCTCACACTTATCCAAATTATACTGCATCTGCCATTGATTTGCCCACTGGCCCAACCCGTCCAGATCTTGCTGTAGGATTCCTGCATCCTCGTCACAGTTCACCCTCTCACCGTGATGGTACACGGGCACTATGATTCCATAATACACTGGGAGAGATTGTGGCTCGGTGAGAAGATCACTGAACCAGTAATATACAGACCTAGGCTCCATTCTGGGGGACACAGGTTCAATCCCCACTACGACAGCTGGTGGAATTAAAATTCAATCAATAAATTTGGAATGTTTGGAATAGTGACCAATAAACCATGATCAGTTATTGCAAAAACTCAACTGGTTCACTGACAGTCTTCAAGTAAAGAAGTTTATCTTCCTTATCTGGCTTAACTCGGATTGGACCACCCCCCCCCCCCCCCCCCCCCTGCCGAGGACCTGGGTTTGATCCCGGCCCCTGTCCATGTGGAAGCAAGGACAGTCAATGTGAAAACCACGGCAGAACTGGCCACACAGCAAGAGTTTGCTGGAGTAAAAGTCTCTCCAGAGAAGAACGTTCAAGAAAAATAAAATACAGGGCACTTGTAAAAGAAATAAAATTAACTCAACGGTAAAATTCACAATGTGGAAAATAAGAACAATGAAAATACAGCACATGGTTCTGATGACGTTGGGTGCACCATCTGTACAAGGTGTGGCACGGTGGCACAGTGGTTAGCACTGTTGCCTCACAGCGCCAGGATCCCAGGTTCAATTCCGATCTCAGGTGATTGTGCGGGGTTTGCACGTTCTCCCCGTGTCTGCGTGGGTTTCCTCTGGGTGCTCCGGTTTCCTCCCACAGTCCAAAGATGTGCAGGTTCGGTGGATTGGGCATGATCAATTGCCCTTAGTGACCAAAAGGTTAGGCGGGGTTACAGGGATAGGGTGGAGGCGTGGGCTTAAGTAGGGCGCTCTTTCCAAGGGCCAGTGCAGACCAATGGGCTGAATGGCCTCCTTCTGCACTGTAAATTCTATGAATAATTCTACGGAAGGTGAATTGCCTCGATTCTTGGTAATTCCAAAACTGACTGGACCTGTAAAAATTGATGTCGATACTGGGGCTGCCGTCTCTTTAATTCCAGAGGCTGCCTGTGAACAGAAACTGAATCACTTCCCAATGCGACCAGCAGAGGCCAACCTGAGGACCTGCACTAAATAGAGAATGCATCCCTGTCAAAGTAGGTATGTTGGAAAACTGGGAGCTGAGGGTGGACAGGACTCAGCCATTCTCGCTGACCCGGCCGGGGGGGGGGGGGGGGGGGGGGGGGGGCGAAGGGCTTATGGGGGAGATTCGGGGGGGGGGGGGGGGTTGACCTGTGAAGAATTTTACACCCGAGGGATCAGGAATATTTGTCTTTCTCCTTGGTACACAAGGTGTTTTCGAGGATTGACATTTATGTGGTGGGGAAGGCGCTGTTGGCTGGGGTCAAGAGGTCGGAGTATTCGGCAATTGTGATCTCGGACCTCGCTCCATATTGGACCGACGTGGTTTTGGAGAAGCGGCAGGCCAGAAGCCGGGGTGGAGGATGGATGTGGAGCTGTAGGCAGACCGGAGTTTCTGCCATTATAGGGAAGGTGATTGAGGAGTAGGTGGAGTTTAATTGCACGGGGAGGTGTCACGACCAGTGGTCTGGGAGGCTCTGAAAGCAGTGGTAAGGGCGATAGTGATCTCGTTTAAGGCTAAGGTGGATAGAGAGGAGGTAGAAACGTCACTGGTTCATAGAAGAGATTTTGGAGCTGGATGGGGCAATCCAGCAAAAATCCTGGCAAAAAGGAAGGAGCTGAAGGCGAGATTCGGCCTGTTGTCCACGGGGAAAAGGTGCATCAGCTGAGAAGGGGGAGAGTGGCTGTCTCTGAGTATGGGGAGAAGATGGGTTGTATGTTGGCAGGTCGGCTTCATAAGCGGGCTGCAGCGAGGAAGATAATTCGGGTTTGGGATAGGACGGGGGAGTTGGTGGTGGACCGGGAGCGGATTAACAAGGTGTTTGTGGAGTTTTATGGGGACTTGCATGACTCGGAGCAACCAGAAGCGGGAGATGAGGGGGTTCCTGAGCGTCCTTATCCTTCTTAAAAAGGCAAATGCAATGTTAGCATTCATGTCAAGAGGGCTAGAATACAAGACCAGAGATGTACTTCTGAGGCTGTATAAGGCTCTAGTCAGACCCCATTTGGAGTATTGTGAGCAGTTTTGGGCCCCATATCTAAGGAAGGATGTGCTGGCCTTGGAAAGGGTCCAGAGGAGGTTCACAAGAATGATCCCTGGAAGGAAGAGCTTGTTGTAGGAGGAACAGTTGAGGACTCTGGGTCTGTACTCGTTGGAGTTTAGAAGGATGAGGGGGATCTTATTGAAACTTACAGGATACTGCGAGGCCTGGATAGAGTGGACGTGGAGAGGATGTTTCCAATTGTAGGAAAAACTAGAAGCAGCGGACACAATCTCAGATTAAAGGGACAATCCTTTAAAACAGAGATGAGGAGGAATTTCTTCAGCCAGAGGGTGGGGAATCTGTGGAACTCTTTGCCACAGAAGGCTGTGGAGGCCAATTCACTGAGTGTCTTTAAGACAGATAGATAGGTTCTTAATTAATAAGGGGATCAGGGGTTATGGGGAGAAGGCAGGAGAATGAGGATGAGAAAATATCAGCCATGATTGAATGACGGAGCTCACTCGAATTGCTGAGTGGCCTAATTCTCCTCCTACGTCTTATGGTCTTATGGGTTGGAGTGCCGAGGTTGGGTGACATGTAGAAGGTGGGGCTGGAGGAGTTGGTGGAATTCACAAGAAATTTAAGGATAAGCTGGCATCGCTGTTGGTGGAAATGTTCGAGGATGTGATGGTCAGGAGGGTCTTACTGAAAACGAAGGGGCAAGAAGGATAAGTGTGGGTCGTATGGGCCCATATCTCTGCTGAATGTAGACGCCAAGATATTGGCGAAGGTGTTTGTTTTAAGGTTGCAGTTGTGACTTCCGATGGTGATTGGGGGGAACCAGACGGGGTTCGTTAAGGGCAGGATTTTGTAATCGAATGTGAGGCTCATGCTGAATGTGGTGCTTTCACTGGGAGAGGGGAGACGGAGGTGGTGGTGGCGTTAAATGTGGAGAAGGCGCTTGATCGGGTGGAGTGGAATTATCAGATTGCAGGAAGTTTGGATTTGGGCTGAAGTTGCTGTATAAGGAGCCGATGACGAGCGTACGCATGAATTATATGAATTCGGAGTATTTTTAAATCCCCCGGTTGCCATTCCTTGTGGCGGTTTCCCACTTCAGGTATTTGGGGGTGCAGGTGTCCCGGGACCAGGTAGGTTTTTGGAAGTTGAATTTCTCTAGCCTGGTGGGGAGGTTGAAGGCTGATTTGTAGAGGTGCGGCAATCTCCCTCTGTCGCTGGCGGGCCGGGTGCGGGCGGTGAAGATGAACGTTTTACTGTGGTTTCTGTTTTTATTTCAGTTCCTGCCAGTCTTTTCCAAGGGGTTGTTCAGGCTGATCTCCTTGTTTGTCTGAGCGGGGAAGGTGGCCAGGGTGGGGAAGGTGGCCAGGGTGGGGAAGGTGGCCAGGGTGGGGAAGGTGGCCAGGGTGGGGAAGGTGGCCAGGGTGGGGAAGGTGACACTGCAGAGGGGACGGGGAAGGTGGCCAGGGTGGGGTAGGTGGCCAGGGTGGGGTAGGTGGCCAGGGTGAGGAAGGTGACCAGGGTGGGGAAGGTGGCCAGGGTGGGGAAGGTGGTCAGGGTGGGGAAGGTGACCAGGGTGGGGAAGGTGGCCAGGGTGGGGAAGGTGGCCAGGGTGGGGAAGGTGGCCAGGGTGGGGAAGGTGGCCAGGGTGGGGAAGGTGGCCAGGGTGGGGAAGGTGGTCAGGGTGGGGAAGGTGGCCAGGGTGGGGAAGGTGGCCAGGGTGGGGAAGGTGGCCAGGGTGGGGAAGGTGGCCAGGGTGGGGAAGGTGGTCAGGGTGGGGAAGGTGGTCAGGGTGGGGAAGGTGGTCAGGGTGGGGAAGGTGGTCAGGGTGGGGAAGGTGGCCAGGGTGGGGAAGGTGGGGAAGGTGGCCAGGGTGAGGAAGGTGACGCTGCAGAGGGGACCGAAGTCGGGCGTGTTGGGCCTCCCGAATTTGATGAACTATTACTGGGCAGCGAATGCGGAGAAGGGGTTCAGGGATGGAATAGGGAGGCGGGGCTTGGTGGGTAAGAATGGAGGCGGGTTGGTGTAGGGGGAGGGGGTTGGGGGCGCTGGCAACGGCGCTGCTCCCGATGGCCCCAGGGAAGTATTCGGGATGTCCGGTGGTGGTGGCCAGGCTGAAGATTTGGAGGCCGTTTCAGCAACATTTTAAGCTGGGAGCAGGATCGAGGGTGATGCCAATCATCAATTTGAGTGGGGAAGGATGCAAGGGTACAGGGGATGGGAGGAGAGGGGGATCAGGGAGATGAAGGATTTGTTTCTGGGCAGGCGGTTTGTGAGCTTGGAGGAGCTGGGTGGGTTGGTATGGGAGGAGAGTTTCCGGTTCATACAGGTGCGGGGGTTTGTGAGGAAGGTCTTCCCACTGGCACCTGCCTCTTTGTTGTTGGAGGGGGTCTGTCAGGGGGCAAGGGGTTCGTCCCGGCGATTTATGGGAGGATTTTGGAGGAGGATAAGGCGAAGTGGGAGGAGGAGATGGGGTGGCGTTGGAGGAGGGGTTGTGGTGCGAGGTTATGTGGAGGATGAATGTCTCGACCTCCTGCGCTAGACTAGGACTGATACAGCTGAAGGTAGTGTACAGGGCACACCTGACAAAGTCAAGGATGAGCCAGGTTGTGAGGGGGTGGAGGATGTCTGATGGGTTCTACAGAAGTTGGGGCTTGTTCATTCTGATTTTGGAGAGTTGGTTACCGTTGACTGCTGAGAGAGGGGGAGATATGGGGGAGTGAGGTGTTTAATGTGGTGGGTGGGTTTATTACCTTTGTAAAATGTAAAAAGGTGAAAATTTGGAATAAATTACTTTTTTAAAAAGTTGAAAAACTGTGGAGCTGCCATTTCCTGTCGTGCAAAGAGATTTTCCAGCTTTCTTTTGCCGCTCTTGGTTGGAAAAGATCAAATTAAACTGCAGTGCAGTAAATAGCTTAGTTGATGCAAAGAGCGATTTACAGACTGTCCTGGAAAAATACAGCAGTGTATTACTGGGGGAGAGGGGGGGGGGGGTGCATCCATGAAAGGAGCACACATGTCTTTAACATCAAGCAAAACAGCCAGTCGACATGTCTCAAGGCCAGAGCAGTACCCTACAATATCAAGATTCATGGATGGGTAATGGAATCTTCGAATCCATCACTGCCAGTGACCGGGCAACCCCTATTGTGCCTGTAATGAAGCAAGATGGAACAATTTGCATCTGCGGAGATTTTAAAACAATCATGAATCTGATTCTATACACGGATCAACAACCGCTACCATTGATTGAGGATTTGTTCACCAAACTAGCAGGGGGACAGCAGTTCAGCAAGATTGACCCATCACAAAACCGACCTGCAAATGAATGTTGCAACTGAATCGCAACACCGCTCACCATTATCACACATAAAAGGCTTGTTCCGTTACAAGAGGTTGCCTTTTGGAATAATGCCAGCACCTGCTTTATTTCAACGATCCATGGACCCATGGACCAGATCCTTCGTGTTTCACAGGGGGTTCAGTGTTGCCTTGATGATCATCTAATTACTGGTACCAATGAACAAGAACACTTATGTAACTTAGAAGGTACATTGAAATGCCTTCAGATGCAGGGTCTTCGTGTGAGGAAAGATCCAGGCTATGTAATCAATAGCAAGGGTTTAGACAAGACACCCAAGAAGCTGGATGGGGGCTCCATGGTCAACAAATGTAACACAGTAAGAAGTCTTACAGCACCAGGTTAAAGTCCAACAGGTTTGTTTCAAATCACTAGCACCTGTTGGACTTTAACCCTGGTGTTGTAAGACTTCTTATTGTGCTCCCCCCAGTCCAACGCCGGCATCTCCACATCATAATAAATGTAACAGTGAAGGTCATTCCTCAGGTTAATTAGCTACTATGGGAAATCCATCCCAAATCGTGCAACCCTACTCAAACCGTTACCTTCCTTATTGTGCATGAATTGGCAAAGTTACATCACATCAGTCAGCTATACAAGCACTGAAGAAGTCAGAAGTGTTGGTACATTATGTGCAGGCTAGGTGGATTGGCCACGCTAAATTGCCCCTTAATTGGAAAGAAATTAATTGGGTACTCTAAATTAAAAAAAAAAACAAAAAAAGAAGTTTTGGTACATTTCAACCCAAAGTTACCATTTCAACTTGCCCATGATGCTTCACCGTACAGTGTTGGAGCGGTGTTGTCACATATGCTACCTTGAGAGGAAGAAAGACCAATAGCTTTTGCATCACCTACCTTCACAAGGGCTGAATCAAACTATGCTCAGTTGGAGGAAGCACTGAGTATTATATTTGGTGTGAGAGAATTTCACCAATACCAAATGGTCATCACTTCATGTTGTTGACAGGTCACAGGCTCTTAACAGATATTTTTGTGCCACACAGAGGTATTCCTTCATTGGCAGCAATGATGGTCTTTGATTTTTTTCCCGCACATTCATAGGAGATTGAATACCAGCAGTCAGAGAGCTATGCCGATGCTGATGCAATGTCACGTTTGCCTTTGCCTGTGGCCAGCTTAACGCTCAGTAATGAAAATATCTTCTATCGTGCTCAGAGAGAACATGTTCCAGTGACTGCAATTCAAGTCCAACAACAGACCAGATATTATCCCATGATGGGGAAGGTACTGAAAATGGTGTTAAACGGGAAGATAGTGGGAACACATCCTGAATTAAAGATGTATATTTCCAGGCAACTCGAGTTGACAGTGTAGGGTGGATGTTGTGAGGGATGAGACTAATAATTCCTCCAGATTTGCGATAATGAGTATCGGAACAATTACATGAAGGACACCCAGGTATAGTTTGAACGAAGGAACTTGCACAGAGTTACTTTTGGTCAAGAATTGATATCTAGAGAGAGGAAAAAGCAGGATGTGCCTGTCATGTGTGGGGGTAAGGAACATATCGCCGTTGTCCCCATTGCATCTTTGAGAGTGGCGTAAAATGCCTTGGCAACATCCATATAAGGGGCACATGTTCGTACTGGAGCACATTCCAAGTGACCTGAGGTGGTTTTGCTGAAATCAACCTTAGAGCAAACCATTGAAGAAAGTGGGCAGCACGGTAGCATTGTGGATAGCACAATTGCTTCACAGCTCCAGGGTCCCAGGTTCGATTCCGGCTTGGGTCACTGTGTGCGGAGTCTGCACATCCTCCCCGTGTGTGCGTGGGTTTCCTCCGGGTGCTCCGGTTTCCTCCCACAGTCCAAAGATGTGCAGGTTAGGTGGATTGGCCGTGATAAATTGCCCTTAGTGTCCAAAATTGCCCTTGGTGTTGGGTGGGGTTACTGGGTTATGGGGATAAGGTGGAGGTGTTGGCCTTGGGTAGGGTGCTCTTTCCAGGGGTCGGTGCAGACTCGATGGGCCGAATGGCCTCCTTCTGCACTGTAAATTCTATGAAAAAAACATCTAAACTAATGAAGTGGAAACTGAAACTACCTTTGATTTACTCTGACTGCAGGAGACGTCTTTAGAATGCAATCAGCACGTCGCAGACCATGAGGAGAGAAGACAATGTGAGAAGATGCTTGTTTAAACAAGGAGGACGAGTGTTGGCATGCAGCTATACCAATAACATTCCTGCAACTGTATTAGCTCAAACTGGCCCAATCTCTTAATACCGTGCAGACAGGAGACGAGATAGTGTGGAGACGTCATGCTGATCAGCTGCTATCTACACGTATTGATGTGCCAGTACCATGTACAACAGAACTACCTCAAATGGGAACACCATACACACAGCTAGATCGTATGGCTGCGACTTCGGGTTAATCTCCTGAGATTGCCGAAGAATCCCCTGCTGCTATCAGTCTTCTATCTGCAAAAGAGACTGTAACGCCTTCCTGGGTCGAGACTTCCACAGATTAAACCCAAGAATAGATTTAAGGTCAAGAACAAATGAAATCCCTGAAGTGCAAATGCAACTAGTGTGAAATACCAGATCGTCTTTCCTATTGACTGTATTACTACTGTGTAATAATGTAATACCTGCCCTTGTACATATATATTAATGATATTATAGTTATTAGTTGTGTTGGATCCTAGAAAGGGGCGAGAAATGTTATAGATGCGGATTGATATTGTGCTGTTGCATGGCCCCTTTAAGAGTTGAGTCACAGGATAGTCTGTGACATCATTGGCTACTTCACAGACGAGTGTAGACCAGTGTTCTTCAAACTTTTTTTCCGGGGACCCATTTTTACCAAACAGCCAACCTTCGGGACCCACGTCGGCCGACCTTCGCGACCCACGCTGGCCGACCTTCGCGACCCACGCCGGCCGACCTTTGTGACCCACCATTTTCTCTTATCTTGTTTGCTGCTGACAAAAGTGGAGGAAATGGTTTTGGGTCCCTTTGGCCCTTGTCCAATGGAACCTGTTGGATGAAGGTGAAGCCTCCGGTCGGAGTGGAGTCTCCATTTGTCCAAAATTCTGTATTTTTTTCCTGTAAAACGTTATCAAATAAAACCTCCCGAACTTGTAAAAAAAAATGAATAAAATAAATGAAAAAAATAAATAAAACTTGAACAAATAAAATGAATAAACCCCCCCCCCCCACTCCCGAACTTGTAAAAAGCTGCGACCGTTTAAAAAAAAAGCTGCCGCACTGTGCATGCGTGCCCGATCATCGGCACGCATGCGCATAGTTTCGCGCATGTGCACCAATGATCTGGAACGCATGCGCAGTGCAGCTACATACACGGCCACTTTGAAGGCCGCTTGCAACCGGTGTTATTAACCCTCCCGACACCCGCCCGCGACCCACCCTCGGGTCGTGCCCCTGAGTTTGACAATGCCTGGTCTAGACCAAGCATTAGTACAGTTCACAACCATCTAATAGGCCACTGATTATTGTGTTCGACCCATACGTTTCAGGAGTGAAATGTTTCTGCATTGTCCCAGCTTCCTCCTGGAGTGGAACTAATTTTATTCTTTAATAATCATAGATTTCCCAATTGCCTCAGAAACTATTTGGACTACTTACTTCCCCACAGCAGATACCGAGCATCAGCTTTAAAAGGGAGAGACCACCGATATTTAAGATCATTGCTTGGTGTTAAAATTCTGGCTCAGGTTTCTTCACTCATCTGATTCTTTGATAGCAGCTTCAAGTCTGGTGGGCACTTTCCAAACGTAGGCAAAACACTCAATGTTCAACTATGTTTATTCTGGGGTGTGCTCCGTGTCAAATAAAAAACATTATTTTTAGATCTTTGGCACGCATAGGTAAGAATCTAGAATCTACTGCAACTTTATTGAATTGAAACAGCATGACACTTTTGTGTGCCGAAATCCACCTTTTCCAAAGAAACTGCTCCGACTCTCTGAAAGAGCACCCTACCTAGGCTCACTCGCCCACCCTATCCCTGTAACCCCACCTAATCTGCCCATTCTTGGACACTAAGGACAATTTATCATGGCCAATCCACCCAACCTGCACATCTTTGGACTGTGGGAGGAAACCGGAGCACCCGGAGGAAACCCACGCAGACACGGGGAGAACGTGCAGACTCCACACAGACAGTGACCCGAGGCTGGAATTGAACCTGGGTGCCTGGCGCTGTGAGGCAGCAGTGCTAACCACTGTACTGTAAGATAGTGCTCTCACTCAATTTTCCCATTCACTGGTGAGCTCTCTCAATTCTATTGGCTCTGGCCATCCCCAGTCTCACTCCTCACCACCCCCCCCCCCTCCCCAGTCTCACTCCTCACCACCCCCCCTCACCCCTCCCCAGTCTCACTCCTCACCACCCCCCCACCCACCCCCCCCCACCCCTCCCCAAATTCATGTCCTTTCCCAAACCATCCAAACTCAAGATGTACTTCCTATTACTTTGCCCAGTTGAAGGTTCAACCTTTTCTTCACAAGATCCAATCAAACCCTATTGGAATTTTTTTGTTGTTAGCAATGAAGGATGAATCATGGTAATGTGGCGAATGCAAGAATACCAGGTCCAAATATACGCTCCTCTCGGGAGAGAGTGGGTGGAAATGGAAGGCAAAATTTAAATTCCTAGTTACATCAGACTATTTCATTCCAAGAACATTACTAGCCTGGTCACGCCCCCCCCCACCACCACCCTCAGGATGATCTAATTGATTCATCCAGAAGCAAATCAGTACGGCTGGACAGTATCTCTTGACACTCACACAAATTGTACATTTGCTATTGGCTAAAGATCATTGGGAAGCTCCAACCTGGAGATTGGTCTGTTTATTATCCGTTTGAAGCAGCCAGTTTGTGTGGGAAGGAAGGAAGATGTTGTTACTGTTATTATTATAATAAGCGAGAGATTTAAAAGATTAAATTTAAAGACAGTCCTAAAACAGAGAGATTAAAGGGGGTGCAGATTACTTTACTGTACTGGGAAGCGCAAGGCATTTACATGCAGAGACAATGGTAGACAATGTGTCCACATGGTCCCTTCACGGTGGAAGTGGGATGCCAGAGCTCCAGGAGAACCAGGGGGCACAGGTGAGTGCAGTGACCATCACTAAGGAGAAGGTTCTGGGGAAACTGATCGGTCTGAAGGTGGATACGTCACCTGGACTGGATGGACCCCAGTGTCCTAAAAAAGGTAGTTGAGGAAATTGTGGAGGCATTAGTGATGATCTTTCAGGAATCACAGGAGGCAAGAAGGGTCCCAGAGGACTGGAAAGTGGCTAATGTAACACCCCTGTTTAAGAAGGGAGGGAGGCAGAAGACGGGAAATTATAGGCCGGTTAGCTTGACTTCGGTCATTGGTAAGATTTTAGAGTTTGTTATTAAAGATGAGATCACGAAGCACTTGGAAGTGCTTGGGTAAAATAGGACTGAGTCAGCACGGCTTTGTCAAAGGAGGTCGTGTCTGACAAATCTGTTCTTTCAGGAGTTAACTAGTAAGTTAGACAAAGAGAACAGTGGACGTGATTTATTTAGATTTCCAGAAGGCTTTTGACAAGGTGCCGCCTAGGAGACTGTTAAATAAGTTAAGAGCTCATGGTGTTCAGGGTAAGATCCTGGCATGGATAGAGGATTGGCTGACTGGTAGAAGGCAGAGAGTGGGGATAAAGGGGTCTTTTTCAGGATGGCAGCCGGTGACTAGTGGTGTGCCTCGGGGGTCTGTGCTGAGACCACAACTTTTCACAATATACAGTAATGATCTGGAAGAAGGTACTGAAGGCACTGTTGCTAAGTTTGCAGATGATACAAAGATCTGTAGAGGGACAGGTAGTATTGAGGAAGCAAGGGGGCTGCAGAAGGACTTGGACAAGCTAGGAGAGTGGGCAATGAAGTGGCAAATGAAATACAATGTGAAAAAGTGTGAGGTTATGCACTTTGGAAGGAAGAATCTAGGCAGGCTATTTTCAAAATGGGGAAATACTTCGGAAATCAGAAGCACAAAGGGACTTGGGAGTCCTTGTTCACGATTCTCTTAAGGTTAATGAGCAGGTTCAGTCGGCAGTTAAGAAGGCAAATACAATGTCTGATTTCATGTCAAGATGACTAGAATACAAGACCAGGGATGTATTTCTGAGGCTGAATAAAGCTGTGGTCAGACCCCATTTGGAGTATTAGAACATAGAACATAGAACAGTACAGCACAGAACAGGCCCTTCGGCCCTCGATGTTGTGCCGAGCAATGATCACCCTACTCAAACCCACGTATCCACCCTATACCCGTAACCCAACAACCCTCCCCCCTTAACCTTACTTTTTAGGACACTACGGGCAATTTAGCATGGCCAATCCACCTAACCCGCACATCTTTGGACTGTGGGAGGAAACCGGAGCACCCGGAGGAAACCCACGCACAAAGGGGGAGGACGTGCAGACTCCACACAGACAGGGACCCAGCCGGGAATCGAACCTGGGACCCTGGAGCTGTGAAGCATTTATGCTAACCACCATGCTACCCTGCTGCCCCTAGATTTAAAGTGGATAGATATAGTGGATAGAGTGGATAGATTTAAAGTCTCCAAAGTCCCAGAAAAGTGTTGAGAAAGTCGGGTTGTAAACAGCTGTGCTTTAAACTGTTCATTTAGCTCCGTGAGGCAGTGTATTGCCCTGGTAATGGGCTTTGAGATGTGAAGAGTACAAAGGAAGCCACTGTGGTTTTCCTAAATGTTCACAAATATCAGAGTGAGGGAGGGAGAGGAGTTAAAACGAGTCTGAAATATACGCCTATCCCTAATAACATTCTTGATGTTAATGAAAGTTCTGGGGTTAGGAACTACCAGGTAATAGAGCAGAAATAAACCCTCAGAAACCAAGAATGAATTTGGACTGATTGTGGGAAAATTGAATGTCTACTTAAAGGATAGCATAAAGTATACCTAAAATAGTGAGTTTTCTTAGTTGTGTTAAAAGTTCTGTTAGTTACCTACAAAAATAGTATTTAGTCAATAGTGCTGATGGTTTGTTTGTTACGCTAAATGTTTTAAACTGTGAAAAATATATCTGTTCTACTATTACCACGTTTGAATTTCTTTAAAAAGTTATTGGTCTGTATGGGAATCATAGCAATGAGGGAACTAGTTCAATAAAACAACCATTGCTGGTCTGACCTATCTCACTTTAATTCTTCAGCAGGCAATAGGACCAATAGTGCACTAAGCTCAATTCAATTCTAACTGATACCAACAGTCGCACGAATGCATGTACGTGCGATTCACTGCATGGGAGCAGGAGCAGATATCCTGTGCAATTTTCTCCAGCCACTTCAATTGCATTGTTCCAATTGCAGCCTAGTTGAAACTAGCTACAATGTACGCAGAGAAAGGTATTCCCATGTAGGTAGGTTGCAAACGTACCGTAAACTATGGAAAATTCCTTCGCGAATGATGCAGCAGAAGCCACTCACCCACCTCAAGACATCTCAGTGTAATTTATTACCATCCTCTCAACAGGATCTTGGATATGGGAACGTCTTAATGGTTACCCCTCCGAGGAGTTAACGGATTCCATTTCTCTCGTGATCCTATTGAAGCCAAGAACACAATCGCCTGACGCCGGCTTGAAGGCATCTTTGTGCATCCAACCCTTCATGTGAAAATCACACTCAAGGTGAAAGTGTGCTACCATATTTCCCTTCAGAAAGTGGACTGGCTCATCTTATTGACAAAGAGTCACCCAGCTTTGCAATCATTAGTTCCCTTCGGGGGACTTCCGTTATGTAGGTGCAAGTCACACGTTGGGTAGCTCCTGCTGGGGACTCTGATTTTGGGAGTTCAATGCCTGGTTCCAGGGGCAGCTTTTGGATAAGCTGGTGCACGAAGACATAAGGAAGGTGGGAAGAAGGGGGTGAGTGAAAGTTCAACTGAACGGCTCAGTCCAGCAGCAAGAATGATGGCGGAAGTTGGATCGTGGGGTGGGGCCGCACCCTTCACAGTGGAAACTCTTGACCGAGGTGATGGCTGGACAGCTTGAGAGGCAGTTCGCCAAACACATGGAGGTGATGCTTAAGATGATGGCTGCGATGAAGGAGCTGGTGGCGGAGGCGATGGCCCCAGTGAAGGTGGCAGTATTGAAGACATCGGCCGAGATATGCGAGCAAGGAGAAAAGTTCAAGGGAGTACAGGAAGCTCTGTTGCAACACAGTGACCAGTTCACCTCGATGGGTGAGGAGCTGCGGAGGGTGATTGAGGCCAACAAAGGGCTCTGAGCCTAGGTGGAGGACCTGAAGAACAGGTCAAGGTGGCAGAATGTCAGAATTGTGGGCTTACCTGAGGGGGTGGAGGGCCCAAGGCCGACTGAGTACTTTGTGAAGATGTTGGCGGAGTTGCTGGGGGAGGGGGAAGAACACTCCCTGTATGAACTGGAAAGGGCGCATCAGTCGCACAGGCCCAAGCCAAAGACAAATGAGACCCCAAGGGCAGTCATAATTTGTTTGCACAAATTCCATATTAAGGAGATGGTCCCGAGTTGGGCTGAACAAAGGGGTGAGTGCAGTGGGAAGGAGCTGGTATCCATATACACCAGGACTTAATTGTGGAGCTGGCGAGAAGGCGGGCAGGCTTTGGTTGGGTTAAAGGACACATTATAGAAAATATGAGGTTTGCTGTGGCGACCTATAACTCTAGAAACTTCTACTTAATAACAATAATAATAATAATAATCTTTATTTGTGTCACAAGTAGGCTTACATTAACACTGCAATGAAGTTACTGTGAAAATCCGCTTTGAGACGGTGGAGGCGTTTGTCAAGGCTGAAGAACTGGGGTTAAAATGAGAGATGGGACTGGGGTTTGGTTCTGGACTGAAGAGATACTGAAGCAGACACCCGTGTCCTGTAAACATCTCTGACTCTAAGCAGAGAGGATGGTCCCCACAACCACCAAACTACACCGGTCGGTAATGAATAACACAAGTGTCACTAACATCTCTGTGTATGCCAGGAGCAATCGGAAACCCGCCTTCTGAGAGTTTCCACAATTTGGGTTGCGTAAATATTCAAGCCATTCTAGAATGTTCAGACAAATATTTCAAGGCGTGCCATTTTCCTTACAGCCTTATGTATCATATGAAGGATAAATATTTAAAATAAAACAAACCTATTAAACATCAGTTTTCAATCACCACAGGAATTCTCCCTTGGCAGAACAAAAAGGTTGCTGCTGAAATATTTTCCAGTCTCTTATTACATTGGCTTTTCACCAAGCAATTCCACAGCTGGCTATGTACATCTTACACACAACCAGGATCAACATTAACTTTATTTTGTTAACCATAAATATTTTTTTCGCTCACTCCACTGTTGCAGCCTCCCAGCTCGCATTCTCCTTTCTATGCTTACACATGGCTCCTTCTTTTTAATACTCTGGAGCAAATCGACAAAGCCTACCCTCTGCTCCGAAGATGCACAAAGGCCTTCACTATGAGAGCAAGTGAGCCACTAAGTCCTGCTGTGATCAGTAAACAGTCTTTGTGGCAAAATGGACGAGAGCCTTTAACTGAAAAGTGTTCATACAGAAATATGTGAAACAGAGTTCTGCCACGGTTGTCCATATGGTTACTCGCCCTCCACTCATTCCAGAAGTTTGTGTCTGCTATCAAACCTGAACTTTATCTTCCAAAATCAACCCCTCGGCCAGTCTGTTTAAGGCCACTGAATCTTAACTGCCTGTGTAACTCATCGACTCCTCTCCAATGCCTCATTAAAGTGGTCAGTCTCAAGGGTCCAGACAGCGAGTGTTGATAGACTCTTTGGTGGCGGACACAATACAGCTGAGCCCAGTTCTCATTCCATGCACGTATTAAAATAAAAAACACTTTTTCCTAAGGCCACTGGATAGAGATGAGGAGCAGGAACCCCTCGATTGTCTCCTTGAAGGAGTGAGGCTGAATTAAATCCTATACCATCACCCAGGTAGGGACCAGCAAATTCAACACCAAAACTGTACAAGTGGCATTTTATGGCAGCCAATTTCGGGGGGGGGGGGGGGGGGGGGGAGAGAAAAATGTGCGCAACTACCAGGCGTCTCACAGCACTTTACACCAAATAAGGTACTTTTTTTTGGAAGTGTAGTAGTCACTGTTGCAATATAGGATACCCAGCAGGCATTTCGTGCACACCAGCCCCACAAATAGCAACGGATAAAGATCTGTTTCTGTGATGGTGTGAGGGAAGGATATTGGCCACGGCACAGGTGGGTATTTCTCTTGCTTTTCCTCCAAATACACCACAGGTTCTTTCACATCCACCGCCATTGACAAGTGGCACTTTGGGGTAACGTCAACGACCACCTCTGATGGTGCAGAGCCCAGAATGCAAGTTTCAAGATCAGCTTAACCCAGGTACCGGCAGTGGGTTGGGATTTACAGATCTGTAGCGCTCAATGCCACATGAGCGTGTTTCACTAACGTAAAAAGTCTCCCAAGGAGGGCGCAAGATGAGGGCCAGGTAAGGGAGTAATTTTCAGATCAAATCAAAGTCACGATCAGCTGGAAAACATGTGCTACTGGAAGGGTTTGGAGGCCCAGGACTCGGAGAGATGCAAGTGGCAGGCTCCAGAATACTCACCGTCAAAGGAACCTCCTCATAGTTATTTGTGAAGTTAAAGAGATGGATCATGACAGAGGCTTTCACACTTCCATCAAACCAATTAAAATAGAACATTATTTTAACACAAGCAGTAAATTGAAGTGAGACGTAATAATTCAAACAGACAAGAGGCATTGTGCCGATTGCTTTGGAATGGAAATTAAACATTCCGATGCAGGACTACTGCAAAACAAGACTGAAGATTCCTGAATAGCTCAGAGTGAGTTTTATCATCCCCAATTGTGCAGGACACCCAATGCTCATCAGCAGACAACTTCAAAGAGCACAGAAAAAGTCAAAGTACCCAATTAATTCTCTCCCTCCCCCCCAATTAAGGGGCAATTTTGCGTGGCCAATCCACCCATTTTTGGGTTATGGGGGTGAAACCCACACACAAACACGGGGAGAATGTGCAAACTCCAGAGGGACAGTGACCCGGGTATCGAACCTGGGCCCTTGGCGCCGTGAGGGAGCACTGCTAACCCACTACGCCACTGTTCCGCCCACAGTAATTAATTTTAAAGGAACATTTTTGCAGGTTTTGACTTTCTTTGGCGCATAGATTGATTTTGTTTTGTTGCACTTTCAGTTTATCTTCCCATCCAATGATCTTCCAGCTTCTCCTATTTTACTGGAGGGTCACTCCAATACTAGTTGATCTCGCTCCTCCACCTCCTCCTGTCAAGTCGCCTCTTCTTCTTCCAGCACGGTCTCACGTCACAGCATCCTCCCATCCTGGGAGTCCCATTGCCATCACTTGTCTCATTACATGTCCTCTATCTTTCCACAATAGAAGACCATTCCATTTCTATCTCTTAGTTACTTTCTTATAATAATAATCTTTATTGTCACAAGTAGGCTTACATTAACATTGCAATGAAGTTACTGTGAAAATCCCCTAGTCGCCATACTCTGGCGTCTGTTCGTGTACACAGAGGGAGAATTCAGAATGTCCAAATTATCTAACAGCGCGTCATTCGGGACTTGTGGGAGGAAGCCGGAGCACCTGGAGGAAACCCACGCAGACACGGGGAGACCGTGCAGACAGTGACCCAAGTGGGAATCGAACCTGGGACCGTGGGGCTGTGAAGCAACAGGGCTAATCACTGTGCCACTCTTCTTCAATGCTTCCACAATTTTCACTGACCCCCCACCCTTTGTTGTCACATCCAATTCCGCAGTCACAACTCATCAGCATCGCTCCCACCACTGTGTACCAGAACGTGGTACCTATTTTCACTCAATAACGTTAAATATATTCACACAAATTAGCTGGTGCAAATTTCAACTTATATGTATATAGCACTTTTAAATGTTTCCCTTGCAGTTTCATTTTTAATGGAAGAAAACCAAATATGCCCACCAAATATGGCTTTTGAAAAGACACATGTACCTTCTGTCTCTCCCCCTCCAGTGCACCAATACTAGCACCACTCTCCACTCCAGTGTCTTCAAGAGAAGTTGAAGTGCAGAAAGGAGGGTGCATGCGAGAGGGGGGGGGGGGGGGGGGGGAAGGTATATTTGGATCTGAAATCAGCAATTACTTGGAATTCAGCTGATAAAGCTGATCACCTCCATCACCATGCTTTTTGTAATAAGTAGCACAATCCAGGGCAGGAAAAAAAGAGTTCCAACTTTTAAGCACTTTTGGATATTTATTGTTTAGTAAGAAAATTATTTTCCTGGCGTCAGACAGAACACAAAGGGATGTCCTAACTTAACAGGAGAGCAGAGATCCCTGGTTTCTTAAGAAGCTTCACTGTGGGGTAGGTTTCTTTCAATTGAAGTTTAGTAAATGGATTGATGAATGGGCCAAATCTGGAATCTTGAGGATGGGGAAGAAATCCTACTGTGTTACTGTGGGTATTAATCACTCGAGTACAGAGTGCTTTAATGAGCAAATGGGGAAAGGAGTGTAAAGAAACCTCAATAGCACGGAGGGGCTTTTGGAATCTAAATCCATTTCTCCCAGTGCATCTGTACGAAAGCTGTCCTTTTAGGATTTGCGACTCCAGACCCAGTGGTGGTACAGTGCTGATTTTTGTTTCCCTCCCCGAGGAGCCAATTAAAGCAGCCCAATTACTCCCATCAGGAAACCAAAGTGTGTTGACATGTTGGTTGGTTGGATGTGGAGTTGGCACAGCCAAGTCCAATTGCATTCTCACCCAACATCCCCCATGTACTTCCCAGGATTTTTTGTGGTGGGGAAAAGAGAAAAGAGTTTGCTGTCAAGCCTGGAAAAACTGTTAGACTTCATCCCCCTCCTCAGGGACATTTACTGCCAGCCCCTGGACATGAGCACCAGCCAGATATTGAACCTGGGACAGTTCAGAATGTTCGGTACCATACTGGGTAGGGTGCAGTTGCCAACAGATCTTTTTGATACTTCCCAAATGAGACAACTGCTCAACGTAAACAAATGTCTTTAGTCAGGACTCCATTATGCTGTGTCCAGATTAATGCCAGGACCGTGAGGTACATTAATGGCTACACCAAAACGAAACAACCTTCAATCCATTAACTGGAACTTTAAAAAGTTGTGCCCGACCCAAATGAAGGGCCACACCATCAGTTAACGTGCTCCGAGAAATGGATATGCTCCAGCCAAGGTGCTGAAAGAATGTGAAATGAAACTTTTAAGAAACCAGGAATGAGTCTGTTCTGGCCTTGGAAAAGCAAAATATTTAAGGAACAGGCATATTCCGAAGTTTGGCTATTAAATCCCCCCCCCCCCCCCCCCTCCCCACAGCAGCACAAACCCAGCTGCTACAGACTTGAAACATTTCAACACCAGCTCCAACACTGCTTCAGCAATCCTCTTCGATTCTTCCATACTCCAAACCCTCCCCCCTCCCAAAGCCCTCTCTAATTCCGTCTTGAGAAGTACAACTTCCCTTTTACATGAGGAAGCAAACCTGCTGCAAAGGCTTTTAAAAATAATAATTGTATAATAGAAAAAGGGTAACTTAACTTGCGTTTTAAACATGTATCGTAGCTTGTAAAAAGGCGGGAGTGAACCTTCAAACACAATGAACTTTAAATGACTTTGGTTTCGATCCCAATCCAGTTTGATCCATTCCAGACCTTGGCAAGCTCCTAAAAACAGCTCGCGTAGTTAGCCAGCCATCCTGCATTACTTACGCCCTGCTACACTGAGGCAGGGTGCAACAGGGTTGTGAGGCTCCAAGGGAAAAAAAAGGCTTTCTCCTTCATTTTATTGAAAACTAAGCTGGGTGCTTCTGTGCAATTTTAAGAACGAGAGTGTATTCTATTAAAGGATCCTGCCCTTTCCTGAGCTGTACAGATAACTAGCAGTAGATAAATTTCAAATTCAGCTCTAGATCCAACGCCAATATTGAGAGGAGCTGATTTGAAAGCCTGAAGCTTCAAAATGCTTAATCCCACTGACCTTTCTTAAAGCGGGTTCTCAATCGTTGTTTGAATAGTGTTTTAAAAATCAGAATCCATGGCATAAAACTTCTATGCAGTGCAGATTTCCAAGTCAGACTCAGTGATATATAAACGAGAGGTGAAAAGGGCAGGAGGATTCAGGAAACCCTGAATTAAGTTGTAACATAACCTACGTAAACATGGGACAAGACCCTGCAAGATCAACTTTTTTCCAGTTCCTAGATTTGAAAAAAAAGTTATAAAAGTTGAAAATACAAAACCTCATTAGGACATGTACGAAGCTTTAATTTTTTAATGTCTGCATGTTCCTAAATGAATATTGCCTTTTAAAAAGGTCAGTTAAATAGGGTCTAATTGATGGCACAAATTATCCACTCAAGGTTTTAAATAGAAACAGAAGTAGTTGTTTGGTTTTCGTCAATTAACCCTGTGATTTACATACCTCACAATAGCACTGTACAATCACTCGGCACAAAGTACACAAGGCTGCGTCTTATGCTGTACAGATGTCTGGATAGGAACAGGGTCGAGCCTTACAGGGCACTGCCCCTCTCCTACCTAGCTCAAGCCTCTAATTTCAAGTGTTATTCTGAAACAGGAAACTGCTGCTATGATAATGTACTGACTGGGCAGCTGTACAACTATGGATACCAAAAACAGAAATCTCTAAAACAGACCAATACACCCAAGGGTGGGAAAGTGGGATATTTATAAAACCCAAATCGTATTTTACTTGGTCGGTGGGGAGGGAGAAGGGAAGATTCCTTAAGTGGCTGAGCACTGAATGACTGTTCGTTATATTGGCTGAATATAAAAGAATGAAGACAGCAAATTGAAATTTCTGCATAACTGCATTTTGTGCTGTGCGAGATTAAGCCTCAGACTGCCTTTGAAAGCAATATTCATCAGCACAGTGACTAACTGCTTTTTTCATTTAAACCAGTCCAGCAGAAATTGTAGTGTGCCTACATGACAGACAAGTGATTCAAATTTACTAAAATGAAATAGGAATTATTCTCAAGAAAGAAAAGCAACGCAACTGTCACAGGCCTGAACTTAACGGTGCAATAAAAAAAAAAATCAATGACGGAGTGGCGATGCAGGATATTTACACATTCTGCATTTCCTCACATGAAGAAAAGGGTGGCGGGGAGAGAAAGGGTGAATTAGCTGCTAGCACATATTCTGGCAGTCCAGCTATATACAATGCCCCCCCCCCCCCCCCCCCCCAACTTCCCTCCCTAGTTGACCCCTTGCAAAATAAGGCTTTCCCTACAGGGAAGGAGAAAGTATTTAACATATTAAACCCATCTGGACTTGCTGTGACTGACAGCATTTACAGCACTGCTATAAATCAACAAGCTCGACTTCCAGCAGAAAGGAAATTCACTAAATCTATTCAACAAAAATCTATATTTTAACAGAAGACTGGAAAGAATTTAGAGACTTTTGGGGCAGCTGTCTTCATCTTTTGTATCATTTAATTCTAGCAGCAATGATGGTCTTACAGCTTGTGACAGTGTTCCCAGTTAGTCAAACGTTAGCCTTTCACCAACATAGCAGAGGCATCCTGTGGGGAGTGAACTTCACAAGCTGAGCCATGCACTAGTGGCTGCACTCCAACTGATTCAGAGTTCAGATGAGTAGAAAGAGGGACAGGACTGGGTTGGGGCTGAGAAAACAAAGAATATGGTGATCAAGGGGCCAAGTATATGACCGCATCACCATATTGGCACATGTACAATCTGGGGTTGTGGCAATGGTCCTGCATTCCAGCTAACTGGGAAGCAAATAGCTTGGGGGGGGGGGGGGGGGGGGGGTGAGAGAAACAATCAAATTGCTGGCTGTACAGTATGGTGGTGTCTGCTATCACCCTTTCAGTATGGAGCAGATTATTAGAGTTTTTTCAGGATACACATTGGGCTTGCACAAGAACCGGCCGCATTTCCAATTTCACTACAATAGAGAAATTCACACCAAATGCAATTGGCTTTGTAAAGGATAAAAGCCAAACTTTACAGATTTATCTGATGGTTTTCAGGAGCTGGATGACCAGGCGCCCATACCCCTGTCGCGGTTAGGACAAGCTGCTCAGCAATCGTCATATTTGAGGAATGGACATTTTTTAAAAAAGAAAGAAAGGGAGTTTCCGGGATCAGGTAATTCCACGTACGGGGTAACTGCAGACCGCTCTCTGCGTCTGGTGTGGGAGGGAGTGACCGACATTCTACCCCTGTATTCGCCTCTTCAAGACGACAGCTAGAACAGCATTGAGACAAGTTTAGAACGCATCTGTTCCCCAAGTGGCGGGACCGTTAAAAAAAAAAAAATCCAAAGTCATTTAAAGTCATACCTGTGTTGTACATGCCCCCCTCCTAAAATGTAAACACCATAAAACTTCTTTCCTGAAGCCACAAGACTCCAAAAACAAAATGTGATTCATATAAACAGGCCCTTATATAACTGATACCCTTTTGAGAATTAATCTCACTTTTCCATACATACATTTACTATATACACACAAAACTCTTCTTTGAACATACACATCCCCCCCCCCCTCCCTCCCCCCCTCTCCCCCCCCACCCTCCCCTCCCCTCCCATTCTGTGCCTCATGCTAGAAAATTATGACCTATGAACTCTCTTTAAATGCAACTGTGAGTGATCGGGAAGGGTTAATGCAAATACACATCTCCCCGATTTCTTGCTTCTCCGGTTAAAGTTTTTCAGAAAAAAAAGGTTACCTTTCTTACGTCATTACAAAAAGAAATATTGTGTTCTGAAAGCGACAACATTACAAAACTGCAGAAAATAGTATTTGTTTCGTGTTGTCGTCATTGATGTTGCAATTGGAACTAGTTAAGAAAGACACTGGGCTCTTTCCGTCCCCCACCTGCATCCCCTCAAGTAGAGGCAGGGCACTGGTTGTTTTTTTTTGGTGCAATCGAGTAGCTGCGTATTTACGTTCAGATATTGCCTCCTATCAAACGAAGGTGACATGAAAAGCAACGATGCTCGAGAGTAGTGGGACACCTCTTGGCGCCAAAAGGCATTTGGACAGAAAACACAGAAACCAGATTCCTCAGTATGCAGCAACATTGTGAACGTCTGATCTCTTCCAGAGACAGATTTATTTGCTGTTTAAATGAAGCCAACATGGGTCTTTCCTGCTCTGCCACTGCTCAATAGTCAAGCTGGAATGCCCCTGCAGCAGACTGATTCACACGTTCCTGCCCCACTCCCCCTGCCTCCCAGACCACCCCGAAAGCTAAACACGGTCCAACAGGTCTGATTTGGCGATGTCATGACTGATGCAACCAGCATTAAGCATCAGGATAGACCTTGAATTGCATCCTACAACACTGCAGGGCAGGGATTTCCCTGGGGTTGGAAGCCTCAGAATGTCTTCAGCAACACTCTCAGCTGCTCTGGTCCCAGAAACTGCTTTGGTGGTGGTGGAGGGGGGGGGGGGGGGGGGAGAAGAAGAAGAAAGAGAGATAGAGAGACAGAGGAGGAGAGATAGAGAGACACAGACAGAGGAAGGGAGATAGAGAGAGAGACAGACAGACGAGAGAAAGAGAGAGAGGGGGAGGGGGAGAGAGAAAGAGGGAGGGGAGGGTGAGGGGGAGAGGGGGCGAGGGAGGGCAAGGGGGAGAGGGAAGGGGAGAGAGAGAGGGAGGAGAGAGAGAAGGAGGGGAGAGAGAGAGAGAGGGAGGGGGAGAGAGCGATAGAGAGAGGGAGGGCGAGAGAGAGAGTGAGGGCGAGAGAGTGAGGGCGAGAGAGTGAGTGAGGGCGAGAGAGAGAGTGAGGGCGAGAGAGAGAGTGAGGGCGAGAGAGAGAGTGAGGGCGAGAGAGAGAGTGAGGGGGCGAGAGAGAGAGTGAGGGCGAGAGAGAGAGTGAGGGCGAGAGAGAGAGTGAGGGCGAGAGAGAGAGTGAGGGCGAGAGAGAGAGAGAGTGAGGGCGAGAGAGAGAGTGAGGGCGAGAGAGAGAGTGAGGTCGAGAGAGGAGAGTGAGTGAGGCGAGAGAGAGAGTGAGGCGAGAGAGAGAGTGAGGGGCGAGAGAAGAGTGAGGGCGAGAGAGAGAGTGAGTGCGAGAGAGAGAGTGAGGGCGAGAGAGAGAGTGAGGGCTGAGAGTAGAGAGTGAGGGCGAGAGAGAGAGTGAGGGCGAAGAGAGAGAGTGAGGGCGAGGAGAGAGGTGAGGGCGAGAGATGAGAGTGAGGCGAGAGAGAGAGTGAGGGCGAGAGAGAGAGTGAGGGCGAGAGAGAGAGTGAGGGCGAGAGAGAGAGTGAGGGCGAGAGAGAGGTGAGGGCGAGAGAGAGAGTGAGGGCGAGAGAGAGAGTGAGGGGTAGAGAGGGGAAGGCGAGAGAGAGAGGGAGGGCGAGAGAGAGGAGGGCGAGAGAGAGGGAGGGCGAGAGAGAGAGGGAGGGCGAGAGAGAGGGAGGGCGAGAGACAGGGAGAGGGAGGGCGAGAGAGAGAGAGAGAGAGGGAGGGCGAGAGAGAGAGAGAGGGGAGGTGACGGGCGGAGAGAGAGAGAGAGGGAGGGCGAGAGAGAGGCGGAGGGAGGGCGAGAGGAGGAGGGCGAGAGAGAGGGAGGGCGAGAGAGAGGGAGGGCGAGAGAGAGGGCGGCGAGCGACAGGGAGAGGGAGGGCGAGAGAGAGAGAGAGAGAGGGATCGGGCGAGAGGAGGGGGAGAGAGACTCGAGAGAGAGAGAGGTGAGGGCGAGGAGAGAGAGAAGGGGGCGGGGCGAGGAGAGAGAGAGAGGAGGGCGACGAGAGAGAGAGGGATGGGCGAGAGAGAGAGGAGGGCATGGGCGAGAGAGAGAGAGGAGGGAGGGCGAGAGAGAGAGAGAGGAGGGCGAGAGAGAGAGGGAGGGGGGCGAGAGAGAGAGGGAGGGGGCGAGAGAGAAAATGAAATAAAAATCACTTATTGTCACGAGTAGGCTTCAATGAAGTTACTGTGAAAAGCCCCTAGTCGCCACATTCCGGCGCCTGTCCGGGGAGGCTGGTACGGGAATCGAACCTTGCTGCTGGCCTGCTTTAAAAGCCAGCGATTTAGCCTTGTGACCTAAACCAGGAGGGCGAGAGAGAGAGAGAGAGGGAGGGAGAGAGAGAGAGAGGGAGGGCGAGAGAGAGAGAGAGAGAGAGGGAGCGCGAGAGAGAGAGAGAGGAGAGGGCGAGAGAGAGAGAGAGGGAGGGGCGAGAGAGAGAGAGAGGGAGGGCGAGAGAGAGAGAGAGAGAGAGAGAGAGAGGGAGGGGCGAGAGAGAGAGAGGGAGGGCGAGAGAGAGAGAGGGAGGGGGCGAGAGAGAGAGAGGGAGGGCGAGAGAGAGAGAGGGAGGGCGAGAGAGAGAGAGGGAGGGCGAGAGAGAGAGAGAGAGAGAGGGAGGGCGAGAGAGAGAGAGAGGGAGGGCGAGAGAGAGAGAGAGAGAGGGAGGGCGAGAGAGAGGGAGGCAGAGAATGTTCTACTCTGGGTTCACAGATTACTGTGCAACTGTAAGCATTATACATTAATGAAGGAAATGGTGGTGGAGGGGACGATTTATAATCTATCCTTACTGGAGGCTGGAAAATCAGAGCCTAGTTTCTAATGTCCAGGGTCCAGTATCACAAACAGTCTTTAGATAAAGCCTGTTAAGCATTGGAAATCGCAGCTCCTGGAGGTGTGTTTTTTTATCACTGCTCAGAAGTGGTGCTGTAACAAGACTCTTCCAGGCCTTGTATTTCGACCTTCCCAAAATCTGTGTCAAGAGTAGTAATCGCACCGCTTCGAACTCCCACCACCCCAAGCTCTTCATACATCGCCAGTGCTCGCAGTCTGTCAACTTACATTCCTCCAAATTCCCTGAAGATCAAGTTGCCATCCATGAAATTGCACTGTCAAAAAGAGCAAACATCACACTGACCCACAACCAAATGAGGCATTTAGGCTCCTTCAAGAACCCAGTCATTCGCAAGTTAAAAAGGGGCTGGGATGGGGCGCTTCATCGTTACAAGATTTTTGGATAGGGATGGGAGGGTGGGGACAACATCTGGGTAGGTGCCTCCTGCCATAAATCCATAGCTGTTGCGAAACGGCCAAAAGCATCAACCACAAAGCAAGAGAGAGAGAATTTAGTCCAAACTGCGCTATTTTGGAGCCTGTTCGCAGATGTTTTTCTGCTGTCGATACAAGCACAAGTACACAGATGAATGCAAGTGACACAGGAACACAAGGTTAAAAAAAAGTCAGTTGCTGCCCCATTTTGCTCACAGCGCTGATTAATTTTCTTTGCCGGCCCTTAGCTGGAAATTAAATAATGCAACCAGATTTTGTTTTTTATTAAGTAATGTGGGCTTCAGAACAGAACACCTCTTTTATATTTTAAAACTTTCTTAAGGGTTAACTTGTACGCATCACTTGGACAGTTGATCAGAGGTTTTTAGGTTAAATTAGTGATGGACAGGTACAAAAGCCAGACCTGTATTACTGCCAAGTACTGCATGCACTGGGTACCAGACCTATATGACAGCACAGCACATACAGGCTTCTGTTAAGACCATTGTAATATCAGCCAAGAGACCCTGTCTCCTCTCTTACTGTCATGAGCACTGCTCACCACCTTGCACTGTCAATCACTAATTTTATGTTAGTTCCCAGGTTTTCTTTTAAATTAAGTTTTGAGCTATAAGATTTATTTGTACCGGTTCAGAACCTTTTACCAGATGGGTACTGAAAAAAAGTTAAAACAAAAATATATTGGAAAACAGACCGGATGTAGTTTGGGTACCGGTCAATTTCCCACCCAAAGGTTAAATAAAGATCAGCGAAGATATACATTGTAAGGTGTAGTGACCCTCAAACTTCAGTGGCATTTCCTGCAGCTGCTGTGTAATGTCAGTCTCTCAATAAGTGTTCACAAGCTAAGTACAGCGTACTAAATTGTCGATGTCTTGTCCACTCCATCTGTTAAAATAAAAATAAAATTATTTCAGTGAAGCGCCGATCAAGGGCATGGCCGTTATCATCAGCGCTCCCCTCAAGTTTTTATCTCTCCCTGCTACACCCCAAATATGCCATCGTACAACACTTAATCTCTCTGGATTCTGATTGTCTTGAAATAAAGGTTCATTCCACCATCTCCTGTACAAGACTTAGAGAGCGATGAAATTCTTTACTTCTGGAGAGGAGATCAGTGAGAGTCCTGGAGACGATGGTTTGATGTTTGCTGGTGTGGTGGGTCATGGTCAAGGTGGGATGAAATGGCAGAGATTTAGCGTTCGGCTTCTGCAAAGTAGAGGACAGTTTGATGGACGACAATGGCATCATCCCTTGTTGGGAGGTATGATGACAATGTTCGGGATTGGCCCAACAGAACATATATAGAAACATAGATAGAAAATAGAAGGAAGAGGCCATTCGGCCCTTCAAGCCTGCTTTGCCATCCATGATCATGACTGATCATCAAAATCAGTACCTTTCCCCCCCAATATTCCTCGATCCCTTTAGCCCCAAGAGCTATATCTAATTCCTTCTTGAAATTACACAACGTTTTGGCCTCAACTACTTTCTGCGGTAGTCAATTCCACAGATTCACCACTCTCTGGGTGAGAAGAAATTTCTCCTCACCTCAGTCCAAAAGGTTTACCCCTTACACTCAAACTATGATCCCTAGTTCTGGACTCCCCACACCATCGGGAACATTCTTTCTGAATCTACCCTGTCTAATCCTGTTAGAATTTTATAAATTTCAATGAGATCCCCTCTTATAAACTCCAATGAATATAACCCTATCTGACTTATATAGTCTCTCCTCATATGACAGTCCCGCCATTCCAGGAATCAGCCTGGTAAATATTTGTGGCGCTCCCTCCAGAGCAAGAACATCCTTCCTCAGATAATGACACCAAAACTGCCCACAATACTCACCAACCACCTATTTAACATCCCAATTCTTATACTCAAATACCCTCACTATGAAGACCTCCTTTATTGCCTGCATGTTTACTTTCAGCGATTGATGCGCGAGGACACCAAGGTCTCGCCTTCCCATTTCTACTGAAGTGGATGACCTCACATTGATCCACATTATACTGCCTCTGCCACGCATGTGCCCACTCACTCAGCCTGTCCAAATCACACTGAAGGATCTCTGCATCCTCCTCACAGCTCACCCTCCCACCCAACTTTGTATCATCTGCTAATTTGGAGATAATATATCTAGTTCGCATTTCCAAATCATTAATATATATAATGTGAACAGTTGAGGTCCTATCACAGATCCCTGTGGTAACCCATTAGTCACTGCCTGCCAATCGGAAAAATACCTATTTACTCCAACTCTTTACTTCCTGTCTGCTAACCAGCTTTCTGTCCATCTCAAGACACTATTCATATGTGCTTTAACTTTACATATTAATCTGCTATGTGGAACTTTGTTGAAAGCCTCAAAGTCTAAATAAACCACATCCACCGGTTCTCCCTGGTCAATTCTACTAATTACATCTTCAAAGAATTCCAGTAGATTTGTCAAGCATGATTTCTTTTTTGTAAATCCATGCTGACTTTGTCTGATTACACCACTGCTTTCCAAATTCTGTGCTACGAAATCCTTGATAATGGACTCCAGCAACTTCCCTACTACCCTAGGGTAGTAGGGAACCATTCCAGAGTCTGGAACCATTCCAGAGTCTAAAGAATTTTAGAAAATGACCAGCAATGAATCTACTATTTGGAAGGCTACTTCCTCAAGTACTCTGGGATGAAGATCATCAGGCCCTGGAGATTTATCGGCTTTCAGTCCCATTAATTTCCCCACTATACCAATTTCCTTCAGCTGCTCACTAAAACTTGTGTTTCTCAGAACTTCCGGTACATTATTCATGTCTTCCTTTGTGAAGACAGAAGAAAAGCACAAATTTAGTTCCTCAGCCATTTCTTTGTTCCCAGATATGAATTCCCCCATTTCTGACTTTAAGGGGCCTACATTAGTTTTTGGCAATCTTTTTCTCTTTACATATCTACAGATGATGCGTGGGCAGCACGGTAGCACAACAGTTAGCACAGTTGCTTCACAGCTCTAGGGTCCCAGGTTCGATTCCCGGCTTGGGTCTGGCACTGTCTGTGCGGAGTCTGCACGTTCTCCCCGTGTGTGCGTGGGTTTCCTCCGGGTGCTCCGGTTTCCTCCCACAGTCCAAAGATGTGCAGGTTAGGTGGATTGGCCATGCTAAAATAGTCCTTAGGTTAGCTGGGGTTACTGGTTTACGGGGATAGGGTGGAGTCATGGGCGTAAGCCTCACACCCACAACCCAAAGTCCAAAGATGTGCGGGTTAGGTGGATTGGCCATGCTAAATTGCCCGTAGTGTAAGGGGCAGCAGGGTAGCATGGTGGTTAGCATAAATGCTTCACAGCTCCAGGGTCCCAGGTTCGATTCCCGGCTGGGTCACTGTCTGTGTGGAGTCTGCACGTCCTCCCCCTGTGTGCGTGGGTTTCCTCCGGGTGCTCCGGTTTCCTCCCACAGTCCAAAGATGTGCGGGTTAGGTGGATTGGCCATGCTAAATTGCCCGTAGTGTAAGGTTAATGGGGGGGATTGTTGGGTTACGTGTATACGGGTTACGTGGGTTTGAGTAGGGTGATCATGGCTCGGCACAACATTGAGGGCCGAAGGGCCTGTTCTGTGCTGTTCTATGTTAATGGGGGGATTGTTGGGTTTCGGGTATACGGGTTAAAGTAGGGTGATCATTGCTCGGCACAACATCGAGGGCCGAAGGGCCTGTTCTGTGCTGTACTGTTCTATGTTCTATGTAAGTAAGTGGTGCACACTCGATGGGCCGAATGGCCTCCTTCTGCACTGTAAATTCTATGAGAAACTTTTAGTCAGTTTTTATGTTACCCGCTACCTTACTTTCATATTGTATTTTCCCCTTTTTAATCAATCCCTTGGTCTGCCTTTGCTGAATTTTAAACAGTTCCCAATCCTCAGCTCTTATTGCTTTTTCTTGCTAATTTATATACTTCTTCTTTGAATCTAATACTATCTCCAATTTCCCTTGTAAACTTTGGTTTGGCCACAGTTCCCTTTTGAGTTAACCGATTTGTTCCTTAAATGCCTGCTGTTGCCTGTCTGCTGTCCTTCCTTTCAGTGATGTTTCCCAGTCTATCATAGCCAGCTCATGCCTCATACCATCATATTAACCGTTAATTTTTATTATTTAAAAAAAAAAAAGAGTACCCAATTCTTTTTTTGTTTCAAATTAAGGGGCAATCTAGCGTGGCCAATCCACCTACCCTGCACATCTTTGGGTTGTGGGTGTGAGGCCTACGCAAACACTGGGAGAATGTGTAAACTCCACACGGACAGTGACCCAGAGCCGGGATCGAACCCGGGACCTCGGCGCCGTGAGGCAGCAGTGCTAACCACTGTGCCACCGTGCCGCTCTGATTATTGTAACTTTTATTGAGGTTCAGGACCATGGTCTCAGAATCAACTACTTCACTATCCACCTTGATAAAGAATTCTATCATATTATGGTCACTCATCCCCAAGGGTTCTCTCACAACTACATTGCCAACTAATCCTTTCTAATTGCACAACAGCCAGTCCAAGATGGCCTGCTCCCTTATTGGTTCCTCAACGTATTGGTCCAGAAAATATCCCGTATACACTCCAGAAATTCTTCCTCTTTGCCCCTTGGTGCTTCTTAACTCGACACATTCAGATTCCACATCGCCTGTGCTAATATCTTCACTCAATATCTTCTTCAATTAACAATACAACTGACCTCCTTTTCCTTTCTGTCTGTCCTTTCTAAACACTGTATAGCCCTCAATGTTTAGTTCCTATCCTTGGTCACCTTGGAGCCATGTCTCCATAATCCCAATTATGTCATACCCCTTTGCATCTATCTGCGCAACTAATTCATCCATTTTATTTCGAATGCCCTGAGCATTCAGGTATGAGACCCTTGAGGCTTGTCCTTTTAATGTTCCTTTTCCCTTTCCTACTATTTTTAAAACTGTGTCCTTACCGGATTCTGGCCCTTGATTTCTCTGCCTATTACTTTTCCTAGTCTCATTGCTGTCTTTTCCTCTTGTTCTCGATTCCCCCTGCTCGGAATCCTTACTAGGTTTCCATTCTCTGTCATATTATTTTAAACCCTTCCCAACCACCCTAGCAAGTACCTCCCACAAGGGCATCAGTACCAGTCTTGCCCAGGTGTACCCCATCCAGTTTTACTGCTCCTATCTCCCCCAGAACCGGTCCCAATGCTCCAGGAATCGGAAGCCCTCCTACTCACATCATCTTTTCAGCCACTTTCATCCCATATATCCTGTTGTTTCTGCTCTGACTAGCATGTGGCACTGGCAGTATACCGGAGACCTTTGAGGTCCTTCTTTTCAACTTGCTTCCTAGCTGCCAATATTCTGCTTTTAGGACCTCATCCTCCTTTTTTTAACCTATGTCATTTGTACCAAAGTGTATCACGACCACTGGCTGTTCACCTTCCACCTTCAGCATGTCCTGCAACCACTCAGACAGTGCAGCAAGTTCAGACGGAGATGAGCAGGACGGGGGGTGGGGGAGCAGAGAACTTCAGGCAGCTGATGTCACACCAGCTGTTCTCAATGAAAAGATCTAGAGAAGGTAAGAGGCCAGCGGGAGGGGTTGAGGTGGAGGGAGGATATTGGAGATGGGGCCACTGTGCGCGAGGGAGACTTCTAGCTGAAGAGGTGGGCACTGAGACAATGGCAGAAAAGCTGAGTGCCATGCCAAATTAAAAATCCACTGAGATAGAGGCACAAGGGATTGTTTGATGAGGATTCATGATCTGCACTGATTGTGGAAAGGGTAGAAGAGGAGGGACTATTCGGTTGCCCAATGGTACCCGTCTCCAGAGGCAGGAATATGAAAGTTAGCCAGTAATACTTCAGTTGATCACCAGGGGACTCCTGGTTGAGCACAAGTCGCATGGAGTCGAATGTTGCTCAGAGATTAAACTTCTCATCCCACCAGGGTGAACAATGTTCAAATGAGGCATAGAGGCGTGGTCTTACCCAAACAGGGACAATGGATAAAATACATTCACTTTTTTAAAAAAAATCCTCACAGGATGAGTGGCACACAGAGGCTTTGATCGAGGTGGAATTTAATACCCGACGAGAGGTAAATAAATCACCATTAATCTGCTGGAGGATTCCATGTTTCTCCCACAAATATTTTCCTATCATGCTGAATGTTCCTACTTCGAATTGGAAAGTAACCGCGCTTCATAAACATCGAAATTCACCCGTTTAACCCGTGACTGCATTTGCTTACCTCCTAAGGCGTGCTCGGTCATACTGAGACACAGAGATTCCAGTCTGGTATTAATCTCCGGTTCTGTCACTGGCACTTGACATTCTGGTAAAACAACACAAAGCGTCACATCAACTTTAATTGGACACATGGCCAACCCTTCTGTCCCAATGTAGCTTCTTTCGCTCTTCCAACTTTCCCTTTCCTCAAAAAGGTGCTTACTGCGTCTAACATTTGCTTCGACTGCTATTAGCAGCCCCTCGAGTATCCAGAAAGTACCCCATTTGTTTTTCTATCCAATCAAGGGGCAATTAAGCGTGGTCAATCCACCTACCCTGCACAGGTTTGGGTTTGTGGGGTTGAGACCCATGCAGACACGGGAGAATGTGCAAACTCCACACGGACAGTGACCCGGTCATTAGCGCCATGAGGCAGCAGTGCTAACCACTGTGCCACTGTCATTCTTCTGAATTTAGTGGCTACAGCAGTGGCCCCATCCAAAGGCACGGAAGTTGGGTCATCCCCACCGCAGCCATTGTTCAGGATCCAGTTAGAATTGAATGTCAACCAGCCAGTTAGCTGGCTGCTGTTAGGACTTCTCACTTCCCCACCTGGAGAAGCCCCCAACTGTTATTGGGCCCCATGTGGCATCCAGGCAATTGGCAAATTGTGTAAAGCAGCCTGTCACCCGACAATCAAGGATTGGGGAAAGGGGAAGGGAACTCCACCCCCCAAGTTCTCTCTTGATTCCATGGTCCCCCATCTCCTCGTTCCTGAGGGACTGCCCTTCATGTGTGAACATCGATAGCATTACCAAGCTGCTCACTAATAAGGACACCAAAGTGGCGTCAGATCGTGTACTCTCATCTCCCACAGGCATGCGTTTTCTAGGAGTCACTGGACAGTAATCAACAGCAGAGACCCTCATCCCTTTCCGCTCACCAACACCCTCCCCCAGAAAGGTTAGAGATCAATTCTAACAGTTCAAGTTGAATCAAAGATGGAGCACAGGAGGCCATCTGGCCTATTGCGCCCATACCCAGAATTTTGAGAGCTATCCAAATAGTCCGTTCTCTTTCGCTCTGCAAATTTCCCCTTGAAGGTGAACTTTCCCAGCACGGATCGAGAACCTTTTCATCGGTGTGCCTCAGTATCACAATGTGCAGAGCGTTTATTTACTATGCCAAGTAATGCTGGAGGGCAGGATGGAAAAGGAATGCTCCCAGTGCAATTTAAAATTCAATGAGGATTGCCAAGTGGTCGGTTTAAAAATATTTCCAGCATACCTCAGTTTCTTCCATACGGTCAGTAAAAATAGCGAGGATCATTTTCAGACACTTAAAGTGGTTAAGTCAATAATAGGCATGGGGAAAACACTCAAAAATGTCTTGCAACAAGACTGCATCTAATTACTATCACAGCAAACCTTCCCCACACTTGAGGGGAAGACTGAACCACTTCAGGTTGGATTGGGGAAAATGGTGTGGAGCTGGAACTAGACAAACCTGGCTGCTGGAACATCAGGATGGCTTGTGGGGAGGTGTGCACAGGTAGTGAGTATGTCCGTTGCACAGAGCTGCGACTTTGACTCGGCATGCTATTACTGCCACCTGGGTTTGCAAACCATAGGTTCTGCAGGAATAAAGGAAAACATGTTAATCTCACAGGTGGTGTTTCATAGTTTGATTTATTTTCCGTCTTTTAATACTAGGAATATTAAGAATTGCTGTCCATTCTCCTTCCACCATCCTCATAGTCAGGGACACAAATACAGAGATGCTAATGAGAACTTGTTGATGTTTTTCTTTCCACCCTCTTTGCTTAGGGTGCTGACACTTGGATTACAATTCCATTGGTATGGAACAGCTCTTTGTTTCTTCATTCAAGAAACACCTCTCCAATGCGAGAGGAGACAGTTGCTGCTGGCAGACAAGCCGATTGTGGAAGGCAAGAGAACTAACCTCGACCTCTCCTTGCCCAAGGCCCCCACTTTCCAGCAGGGTTTGCTGAATAGTGGTCAGGGCAGGAAAGCTGGCTGATTTCCTCTTTCCTAACTCAAGGGTGGCGAGATCGTACGGTGGCACAGTACAGTGATTTTATCACTGGACTAATGTACTGGGAGACACGAGTTCAACTCCAAACACGGAAGGTCAGCAATTTAAATTTGGTTGATCAGATAAATCCGGAATGGGGACGGTGAAAAGGACTGAATTGTTACAAAAGCCCCCACTAAATTCACTATTGCCTTTACCAGAAGGAAACTGGTTACCCAGTCTGCCCTGTACGTGATGTCAGACACATAGCAATATAGCTGATTCTTAACTGCCCTCTGAAATGGCCTAGCAGAAAGTCATTTAGCTGCATAGGTATGGGGAGTAAATGCTTTGTCAGTGATGCCCACATACCCTGACAATCAGTATATAGGGTATAGGGTGGATACGTGGGTTTGAGTAGGGTGATCATAGCTCGGCACAACATTGAAGGCCGAAGGGCCTGTTCTGTGCTGTACTGTTCTATGTTCTATCACATACTGGATGCAACTTTCACTCAAAGTTCATATCCACTCTCTAAACAGGCACCTGAACATCTTAGCCTTTCTGATTTTTAATTTACACTCAAACCCGAGGAGGGAGAGTGGAAAATAAGGAGAGGAATATGAAGGCGGCTCAAATCATGAAAAGCCAGAGTAACAAAAACCACACTTTTGTTGACCCATCTGCATTAGGAGTACAAGACTGTGACACTCAGCAAGTGGGAATCGCAGAACGTTACAGAAGGGCGGATGAGACTGGGCAGGTTGTGCCAGAGGGCAGGCTAGTGGCTAACAATGAAGAGAAGGGCAAGGTTGAATATACCACGATAATATCAAAGCAAATGATTGCGGATGCTGGAATCTGAAACAAACAGAAAGTACTGGACAATCTCAGCAGGTCCGACAGCATCTGCGGAGAGAGAAGGGAGCTAACGTTTCCAGTTTGGATGACTCTTGGTCCACATTTAGTCATTAAAAATAGAGGCCAAATTCATGTTCCCCACCACCACCACCAGCAATTCCTTTATTTTTTAAATTTAGAGTACGCAATTAATTTTTTCCAATTAAGGGGCAATTTAGCATGGCCAATCCCCCTACCCTGCACATCTTTGGGTTGTGGGGGTGAGACCCACGCAGACACTGGGAGAATGTGCAAACTCCACACGGACAGTGACCCAGAGCCGGGATCGAACCTGGAACCTCGGCGCCGTGAGGCAGCAATGCTAACCCACTGCGCCACCGCGCTGCCCTAGCAATACAGCATTTTCAATGTTTACTTTCACCATCTTTTTCTAAAAAAGCACAGCAGTTTTTTTCTAAATACTGGCTTTCTCCCCCAAAATATTGAACACAGAGAAAAAGGATAGGAAGCTCATAATTCCCTCAATTCTTGGATATAAACAAAAGGTAAAATTTTATTGCATTATGCCTGACTTAGTTTATGCCAAAACTGTGGCTCGTAAACAATACAAACACCTGCACAGCCAACAGCTGCTGCTTTCGCCATTTTACACCAGAGAGGCGGCAGACTATAAAATTCCAAATATCAATTTAGATTAAATTACTCAGTGATGGAAGTCACTGCCGGAGAATAGACCATCAACATTCAGACTCCATCAACAAGTGCAGTTTAACATTGCAACAGTGTGACATGTCCATTTCTCTTAACAAGGCACACTGCCGACGGGCTAATAGTACCATTTCATGCCCTGTGCCCACGAGGAGCGGCAGAGAGATTGCCCAATATTGTTTCAAGGATGGAGTTAAGAAACAAGAGATGGTTCTTATCCTTTCACTCCAGGTTGAAGTCAGCATACAAGAAACAATGCTGCATTCTCCCGTCTCCTGACTTAGCCACTTCTGAAGGCACTTGTATTAAAAACGATGAATAAAACACCCTCCATATTTTGTTCCCTGACACTTGTACTACAGGCAATATGTACTCACCTGCCTGCCTTGGCTTGTCAATGGATTAAGTGTATGCCTTGGAGAAACACCACCCAGACTAGCTGCAGAAGTGCCAATCAGACCCATGCGATTTGCAGACAGACCCCGCGGAGGTACCTGGAACGGCCGTTGGCCTCGTCTGCCTAGCCCGCCAACCACAGAACCGGCTGTGGGCAGCGAACTGGACTGACTGAAACCCCAGCTGGGAAAACAAAAAACAGATCTTATTAATTCCAGTATAAACCAGAGGACAAGAAACATCAATGACACTTTACACATCATTTACCCTCTCCCAAACCTTTAGACTCCTGCTGGCTCCACATCTATTTTACTTATGCCCATGAGCGATACCCAGCTCAAACCTCTTAGCTGGGTGTAAAAGATCCCATGGCACTGTTCACATGAAGAGGAGCTGAGCTTCCTTTGATCAATATTATTAAAGGACCCACGATTCCCGACTTAGGGCACTGTGCGGAGCCTGCACGTTCTCCTAGTGTCTGCCTGGGTTTCCTCCGGGTGTTCCGGTTTCCTCCCGAAAGTCATGCTGAATTGGAAATTTTGAATGCTCCCTCTGTGTACCCGAACAGGCGCCGGAATGTGGCGACTAGGGGCTTTTCACAGTAACTTCACTGCAGTGTTAATGTAGGCCTACTTGTGACAATAATAAAGATTATTATTAACTAATACATCACTGAGTCACTTACACAATATTGAGGGTCCTTAGCTGTGCACAAATTTGTAATTCTTCTACATTCTGTAGAATGTACACTTTAACTGTGAAGCACGTAGGGTCATCCGGAGTTTATTGAAGGCACTGTATTAATGCAGTCTATTTTCTGTATTACACAGTACGCTCTTACTTATTGCAGAGTTGACGTGTATGGACATTCAAGTAATTTGGACAAATAGAGCCCACCTGAACCAAATGAATTAAAACTAAGGGCAGCATGGTAGCATAGTGGTTGGCACAATTGCTTCACAGCTCCAGGGTCCCAGGTTCGATTCCCAGCTTGGGTCACTGTCTGCGCGGAGTCTGCACGTTCTCCCCGTGTGCGCAAGGGTTTCTCCGGGTGCTCCGGTTTCCCACCCCACAGTCCAAAGATGTGCAGGTTAGGTGGACTGGCCATGCTAAATTGCCCTTAAGTGTCCAAAATTGCCCGTAGTGTTGGGTGGGGTTACTGGGTTAAGGGGATAGGGTGGAGATGTGGGCCTGGGTAGGGTGCTCTTTCCAAGAGCCGGTGTAGACTCAATGGGCCGAATTGCCTCCTTCTATACTGTAAATTCTATAAGAGCGCGCATTATAATAATCTTTATTATTGTCACAAGTAGGCTTACATTAAACACAGCAATGAAGTTACTGTGAAAAGCCCCTAGTCGCCACATTCCGGCGCCTGTTCGGGTACACAGAGGGAGAATTCAGAATGTCCAATTCACCTAACAAGCACGTCTTTCGGGACTTGTGGGAAGAAACCGGAGCACCCGGAGGAAACCCACGCAGACACGGGGAGAACGTGCAGACTCCATTGGTTTGTTGTGACCCACAAACAATAGATGCATTGCTCTCGGGGTTAGAAAGTCATTCTCCAGCACTGCTTTGCTTTAAACAAAAAAAAAAACATATTTATGTAGAGATCATGAAATGCCATTTATAGGAGAGTTTTCCCACTGCGCTCCTGATTGCCACTCAGAATACAATACTGAAATTGAGGAGATAGGGCATACTGATAGATTTCGTCTTCCACATACCATGGACTGATTTATTCTGGTCAGGAGGCATTCTAGATAAATCAAATTGGCAGAGATAAATCTGCTACAAGTGGCTTACACTGTACATTTTAGTGATAATAAATAGGATGGCAGGGAGTTTAATACAGTAATTAAAGCTCAGAAGTTCTGCTGATTCTGATAAAAATCACTCCACTGAATACATCCTTTGTTACTTGTTGCCAACCATCTATATATAGTAACAAACTCTAGTGTTCATCCTCCTTGACGACCATCAGATAATGAATGATATAGGTGTGATGGAGATGTACGGGTTTAAAGCCCAACAGTTGGCATAGATCCAGCAGTGCTATATATGCAGCTTGCTGGAACTGAATCTTTGATTACCAATATGTTTGGGGGTCTAACAGCAGCATTCTGGAGTGTCCAGTGAACAATAAGCCCTAAAGGTGAATGACTGCAGACAGCGGCTGCGTTTCTCCCCTTTGCTCAGAAGGTTTCATAGAATTCCGACGGTGCAGGAGGCTATTCGGCCCATCGAGTCTGCATCGACCCTCCGAAAGAGCATTGCATCTAGGTCCACTCCCCCGCCCTATCCCATCATCTCAGCGCATTGATCACAGCCACTCCATCTAACCTGCACATCTTTGGACTGTGGTAGGAAACTGGAGCACCCGGAGGAAACCCACGCAGACACGGGGAGAACGTGCAAAATCCACAGTCTCCCAAGGCTGGGATCAAATTCAGATCCCCGGCGTTGTGAGGCAGCAGTGCTAACCACTGTGCCGCCCAAGCCGGTGCAAAGTTTAAAATTTGCTGGGACAAAAAAAAACCTGTTAATATTTCACTAGTCTCCACCACCCACAGATTTCACTAGTCTCCACCACCCACTAATCTCCATGCTCTGTACATCAATCAGACTTACTGCTGCAAATATGGGGTCTTTTATACAGCTGTTTTAAAAGCTGCCTCCATCGAGGAGCCAGCATCTGGTATTCAACTGCCTCAGATATATCATTTGGCCAGGATCAGAATTCAAGTCCAAAACAAAAGCAGCTAAATGTGGCAAGTTCGGGGTTTGTGCAGAACTATGCCAATATTTTTTTTCTTTTAAAATTAAAAAAAAAAAAGAGTACCCAATTCATTTTTTCCAATTAAGGGGCAATTTAGCGTGGCCAATCCATCTACCCTGTACATCTTTGGGTTGTGGGGGCGAAATCCACGCAAACACGGGGAGAATGTGCAAACTCCACATGGACAGTGACCCAGAGCCGGGATCGAAACTGGGACCTCGGCGCCGTGAGGCAACAGGGCTAACCCACTGCGCCATCATGGTGCCCAGAACTATGCCAATATTAAAAAAACTTTTCAATGTCTCGCACAATTTCTTCCCAACTGGATCGCAGAACCAGAGATCGCTATGCCATCAGTAAGATTAGACTACCAAACAGTGTCTACCAGAACTATTGTATTGTATTATCTCGGATTATCTCTTGCTTATTTCAGTCACAGATACATGTCAACATCATTTTCTGCAACGTGCTGGAGCCATGACAGTTCTTCACCCCCTAAACAGACTGACAAACAAATTAAATGGCATAAAAAACATGACATCCCATTCACACTGCAATTTCCCCGAAACCTATCTACCAACCTAATCCGGGGTCTTGATCCAGAGCGTGTTCTCCCTCATCCAGCACAGCATTTCACCCCCCTCCACATTTCACTCAGCCTGGGCAAGACCCAGTGTGAAGAAAGTAGACGAACTGTGTGGCACATGGACGGTCATGGGTTCCACCCACACCACCTTCGCTGGCAGGGGTGGGTGCGCCACAGCCTCCGTTTAACCGGCCCAACTGGCTCCCCAGCGGCCATTCGAGGGCTAGGAGCTTCTCCGCATTGCGCTCCCACCACATATATGCTGCCAGCCCTAAGTTTGCCGGTGCTCTTTGTACTTTCTGAATGTATATTTGGAGATGTTGGAAGCTCGATAACTACTCAGCTCTGACTTTCCGAGCTAGCCTGTGCCTCTCGACTCCCATTGGAGCTGACCTTCAGCGCGGCTTCCCGTTGCACCTACTCCCCTCTGTTATTCCCTTATTCGTTATTCTCATCCTGGAATGGAAAGCCTGAAAAGGGAACAGGTGGGATAGTTGGAATAGCCAAGAGGTTGCAGAGTGGAGAGCTACAAGAGTGTGCTCAGGAGGGAAAGTCAGACTGAGTCACAGCGCTGGCGTAAATCTCAACAAATCTCACAGGGGCAGCACGGTAGCACAGTGGTTAGCACAGATGCTTCACAGCTCCAGAATCCCAGGTTCGATTCACGTCTTGGGCCACTGTCTGTGTGGAGTCTGCACATTTTCCCCGCGTCCGCGTGGGTTTCCTCCGGGTGCTCCGGTTTCCTCCCACAGTCCAAAGATGTGCAGGTTAGGTGGATTGGCCACGCTAAATTGCCTAAAGTGTCTAAAAAGGTCAGGTGGGGTTACTGGGATTACTGGAATAGGGTGGAGGCGTGGCCTTAAATGGGGTGCTCGTTCCAAGGGCTGGTGGACTGAATGGCCTCCTTCCGCACTGTAAATTCTATGAAATGCAAAGCAGGTAGGCAAGAATCTAATTTAAAAATAAATGTTTCATCAGAAGCGACCTCCCAAAGTACTGACTATGTTCCCGATGTTGCAAGCCTTGCTGTGAAGCCTTCATGCAGATTTCCAGCACAAAGGATTGCGCTCTGACCGGATCACACGCATGTCGCAGATAACTCACCTTCTCTGGCGAACACCTGGCATCTCTAGTAGGGCCTTTCTCGGAAAAGACCTCAGCAGCTTAAACACTTGCTGCTTCCACGAGAATAGCCTTTTCTTCTGTGTTTCAGTAAATGCCTGAAATCAATTACAGACAAATGTGATCCACAGCCAGGAGAGAGTTTGTGCAATTTACCTGCCGCTGATTTAAGTGAAAACCATTTTGCATTCCAGACGGCTTCATTCTGTTGTTCCTTGTATAACAGAATATGTATTGTTTGCATTCTGCTGCAACATTTGGAGTAGGTCAGTGCTGCTATAAATATACACATCAGGAAAAGTAACCAGTTAAAGGTGGTCACATTTTGTGCACCAACATTTAATTTGCACGGTAAGTATTGCAAGGAGGAGCCGTGATGAATGACACTTTCTCCATCAGGATGGGGAACCATACACAGCAATCACTGGTGCCGAAAAGCAACATGTGCCCTAGTGCAACATACCTATTCCTCTAGGGGCGGTGTGGAAGAGGAGTCTATTTATTTTCTAAAAACAAAATGAAAAGATGCAACTCCCAGGTAACAACTGGCAGCTATGAGAAAACTGCACTAAATTGACAATTCAGAGCTTGCCAGATAACGTCAGTTTAATCAGCTCAAGCTATGTTTTGATGTTTAATCACACTTGTGTGTCAGACAGCAACAATGACGAAATTCAGAATTTTTCAAAGAGAAAGTCCTGTCTGAGGCGGATGAGCAGGCCTCAGCTTATGCTCCCCATCACTATCCTGTGACTCACTGGCAAGTGTAAACGTGGACACTGGTGAGAACAGGTTCGAGTTGGCTGCGATCCACCCACAGTCTAATTCGATTGATAAGGAATGGCCGGTTAATAATAATAATCTTTATTATTGTCACAAGTAGGCTTACATTAAAACTGCAATTAAGTCACTGTGGAAAGCCCCTAGTTGCCACATTCCGGCACCTGTTCAGGTACAGTGAGGAAGAATTCCGAATGTCCAATTCACCTAACAAACACGCATTTCGGGACTTGAGAGGAAACCGGGGCACCCGGAGGAAGTGCAGACTCCGCACAGACAGTGACCCACCGGGAATCGAACCTGGGACCCTGGCGCTATGGAGCCACAGTGCTAACCACTCTGCTACCATGCCGCCAGTTGGGTGACACACTGCAGAGTTCTTGGCTCTTAGAGGTCATACTCCAGCAACGCTCATATCTGCATCTGCCAGTTCAGCTCACTGGTAGCATTCTCACTTTTCAGTCTGATGGTTATGGCATTAAGCCCCACTACAATGCTAACCACTGCGCAACGGTGAAATATTTATCATGCAGCCAGTGGTTAGGGCCTGAAAGTGCTGGGTTGTGATGGAGGCAGTCTCATTTAAAATGCAACGGAGTGTTATCAGAAAAGTAATAATATGCGGGGTCACAGGGAGACACTAGGGGTGCACGAGGAGAGTTGCTCATTTGGAGAGTCGTTGCAGACATGATGGGCCACACAGCCGCCCTTCAGCACTGAAACACACCTGCGACTGAAATCACTTTGTCACGTTCCAAAAGATGCAACATAAAAACTGGTTCCTTGACACCCCAAGAAGGGGCAGGATTGAAAAAAGAAAAATTACATTTGGGACCAACAGTATTTTTTACTTTTCAGATTCTCCACTGTTGTGTGGTTTGGGCTCAGAATGGAACATGGGAACAGGAGCACGCAATCCAGACCCGTGAGCCTCTTCCCTTCTCAGAAGAATTGCTCAGTCCTGCAGGAAACAGGTTCAGCAGCTGGAAGGGGATTACGTTTTCAAGGCCACATTACCACAGAATGGCAATCAGTCCCCATGGCATTCCTCATCCCACACCAGCACCACAGGATGGAGCTGCCCGCTATCACATGCAAGTACCCACCTCATGAGCGAGGCACTTCTCTAGGAGTTGCAAGTAAGAGCTTATATTTTCTTCATCTGGCCTGGACACCAACAGCTGGGTGCAAACTGTAGGAAACAGAAGCAGATTAATGTCCTCGCTGGAATAAATTATACGGACAACCAAACAAAAAAACATTTCCATTCTCTCGCCCTCTCCTACAAAATATCCACCATCGCAGAGCCTACGGCACACTGTAGCAATGTACAAGGTCACCTGCCCGTAACCTGCTCTCTGCCAGAAGGCCATCAAGACAAAGGGACAAGGCCTTTATTGAGTGAGCTAAGCCAAATGCATCATGAAAGAAAATGATATCCATTAGGAAGCAATGATTAGCTGCTGATTTTTAAAAAAAGTATTGCAAGAAGAAGCGAAAGATTAAGGGAACAGAGGCCTGCTACATTTTGGAGCTCCTGTGAAAGAATGAGTTGGAGTAGGTATCGGAGCAAAGAGTTTTGTTTCCAACACACTGATGACGAAAAGGAGACGGTGCAGGTACAATTAATATCTTTTAGACTGTCCCTTAAGATGCATGTAATTGTTTCCATGGTGCCGCACTTACGGTAATGCGTACAAAGGTTTCCAAAATCCAACATTCAAAAGGAGCCAATTATCATAAAAAAACTTTTCAATTGGCTAAATGTTCTATTTTTAATACCCCCCACAAAGTGTCAAGAGACCCTGGTCTTGCTCCTTGCAAACCCTCTGGCATGGATTTTTCTTGAGGGCATGATTAAGACTGCGCGGAATAGTCCAAATGCAGACTTGTTGATAATTGAAGATAAAGACAGCCTGTGCTGTGATCACTCTCCAGCAAAGCTTGGCAATCTCCATAACCTACAACCTTCTCCAATACAGTCAAGGCAACAAGGCAGCAAGGGCATGAGGTACCAGGAGGGAGCCAGTGTCAAGAATTAAGAGACCGTACAGAGACTGCGGAAACAAACAAAAAAAAGGCTGCTGCAGTTTGTAATTCAAGCACAAACCAAAGTATTTTCAATTTCCGTTTCTACATTTGTCCCGTTAATTTCAGAAACTGAGTTAACTCGAAGGCAAAAAGCACCCTTTAACTCCACCCACCCCCCACCCCCGGCCATGATTAACAGGGTATGAACCAACCTTTGCCCATGACTCTGGTGAACTGTCCAGGAATGTCGCCCTCAGAAACAGGGGCTGCTGCCGACTCTCCGTCGCATGTTGAGACACTCTGTGACTGAAAGCCATCAGACGTAGACTCCTTTTCAGCAGCTGCTTTGGTTGTTCGACTGTCTGTGCCCAGTCCAGGTATAGCATTGGTGGAGCCATTGGGGTCGGTGTCGTGTCCCTCTTTGGGGAGCATTTGAGGTGGGGTGTAAGCTTTGATCGGGGTTATAATCATCTGCTGCAGCTCCTGAAGAGCATTTCGCAAGTTTCCTCCCTCGAGAATGTCCTGTTGGAAGTATAGCAATTGCTTTAATCACCAGGCTCCATGCATTATGTACAGGAATGATTTTCACACATGTTAATAGTTGGTTCAGTGACCATATTGTTCATTTTCTCATGTAATCCATCCACATGACTTCTGCGAATGAGATCGGGACAGCTTAAAGCTAAATTTACACAGAATCAAAGTTCTATGCTATGGTCCTGGAGTCCATCAAGACGTAGGGCTGAGGATCACTTCACCCGGGAGCCTCACAGGTGAGGTCACACAGGCACAGAGAGTAGACTTCCACCATCAGCAGACTAGGCTAGATCCAAACCCAGGTCCCAATTGCCGAAGAGCAAAGCAATGCCCCACTTTGACCTATTTACCCATACCCCAACCACGACCAACAGGGCCTGAAGTCTTTTTAAAACTTCCATTACTTGCCAAAACTTTCCAAAGTTACAGAGTAATTCAAGTTCAGAACCCAAGAGCTAATATTGACAAAACTCCATCATCCATCTTTAAACACGACTATTAACTACTCCTCCTTTGGCACAATATATGAAGACTCCAAGCTTTACAGATCTAAAGGTTCCAGGATTCATTCCTGCTTTGTGTGAATTTTAGCCTAGTTTACAAAACAATGCTGCGAGTCTGCGGCACTGTATGTCAGCAAGAATCAGTATTTGTAGGAAAAGCGGTAAAATTTATCATTTAATTTGAAGATTCTCATAAATGAGGGATCAGCAGGACATGGTACATAACAGAACGTGTACATTTAGGACATCAAAAAAAATATCTCTGACACAAACTTCCAGGTTTCAGAAATGTTACCATACCCCGTTTCTTGTTAATAACTGGTGTACTTGTGGAATTTGATTTAATGTTGCGTAGCTGGGTCTACTAGGGTGTTGGATAACAATACATTCAACTTCACGGATAACAATTTTCAAAGCAATAAACTCTTCTGTTAGAGAGATTCCTAATAGGGTACTTACAGAATATTAGAAACTTTTGCGCATTAGGACTAAATAAGCCGATTTTAAACAGATGGAGGAACTGTGCAGCACTGTTCAAGTTTTATTTCTAAAATCAAACCTGGTTTCCCCCACAGTGCGTCAATCTGGAATGCCTGATGGGAGCCAAGCTTACAATTACAGGGCCTGCTGTGGACATTACGGGGCCTACTGTGGACCATGATCTAGTGACTCTCGCAGAAAGGTGCACGTGAACAGGCTCAAGAACAGCACCACCCACGACAGAGTATGCCGCCAACATTCACAGCCTGCGTTCACGTGCGACAACCGGCCATTTGGGCGAAATATCAGAGGCCTGATCGTAGGTATGAATTTATGCTCGATACCTTCAGAAGGCGCGCAAGCAAAAGAAAAACTCCCCATAGCTCACCTTTTCCAAGGATTTCAGCACACCCTGTCGCTCGCGTAACTTCTGAATGCTCAGGGCTATTTTGTGCCTTGCCCCCTTTGTGACATTCTGCATAACAAAATTTAAAAAGTACATTTAATGAGTTGGGTGGGGGTGGGAGGAGAAGAAGGCAGTGAAGAAAACAGGAAGAAGAAAGAAAGAATTAAATAAGATGCCCTACTCCTGATTCCCATCTAATATCCCCTCTTCAGAAGCCCAATAGCGTAGCAGTCGGCAAAGGGCGGAATTAGGCTCATGTACAACACCTCCCAGTGGCAGCATCTGGGATCACACAAATATGCCACCTGACTGAGGTTATTGGAGGATAAGCCAGCATCTGTAGAACACGGCATGGAGCTGTACACTACTGACAGTCACCACTGTATTTCTCAGCTGTGAGAAGAGCACAATACATCTGCACGGACACATTTCACACAAACTTCAAAAGGCACAAGGCTAGATGACATGATATTTCTTTTTTTTTTTTAATTTTAATTTTTAAATAAATTCACAGTACCCAATTATTTTTCCCAATTAAGGGGCAATTTAGCGTGGCCAATCCGCCTACCCTGCACATCTTTGGGTTGTGGGGGCGAAACCCACACAGACACGGGGAGAAGGTGCAAACTCTAGAGGACTTTAGAGGGGTTTCACAGGACGGCGCAACATCGTGGGCCGAAGGGCCTGCACTGCGCTGTAATGTTCTATGTTCCACACGGACAGTGACCCAGGGCCGGGATTCGAATCCAGGTCCTCAGCACCGTAGGCAGCAATGCTAACTGACATGATATTTCTAATAGCTTTTGTCTAATCAGTCCTACCTGCAGCCTCCCACAAGGTTATTTTTCTCTAGCTGTCCACCCTGCCTGGTCAACACAATTGCTGTCTAAAGCATTTAAAATCCTCAGTTCTGAATTCATTTTCAGTGGGGTTCGAAGGTAAAACAGTGGGTTCGCAGCACCAGGGACCGGGGTTCGATTCCCGGCTTGGGTCACTGTCTGTGTGGAGTCTGCACCTTCTCCCCGTGTCTGCATGAGTTTCCTCCGGGTGCTCCAGTTTCCTCCCACAAGTCCTGAAAATGCTTTTAGGTGAATTGGACATTCTGAATGCCCGAACAGGTGTCGGAATGTGGCGACTAGGGTCTTTTCACGGTAACTTCATTGAAGTGTTAATGTAAGCCTACTTGTGACACTGATAAAGATTCTTATTATTAGTAGGGCTAATATCGCTCCCCCCTCCCCCCCACAAGCCCTACTAAGAATAATGATCTTTATCAGTGTCACAAGTAGGCTTACATTAACACTGCAATGAAGTTACTGTGAAAATCCCCTATTGGGCAAGAGGGTGAAGTTTCAGATGGAGAAGGTGGTGGCTGATGAGGGTGGCAAGTACGTGTTAGTGACGGATGCGTTGGAGGGGAGGTTAGTGGCGCTGCCAAGTGCATATGGCCCCAATTGTGATGATGCAGGTTTGTGAAGGGTGGACTAGACGGTTTTTTGGGGCTGTTTTGTATTGTCAAACTGTTGAAAATTTGTTGAATAAAAATACTTGTAAAAAAAAAATATATATATTTTACAGGCTCACTTCACCCTATCTCTAACCTTATTGTTCCTCTTGTACCTTTCCGATACCAGACTCTGAATGCTGCACATCTCCTCACTACCAATGGCAAATCCTTCAATCACACCAGCCTTTTTGCCACAATCCTTCCCTCTAATTCATTCTCTGCTTTCAAAAGCCAAACCCCTACCCCTCATCATCAAAGGACAAGTTAGGTGTACTTTTCACAACTTTCACCCCCTTTAAAAGAAACTAAATAAATGCAAGTTATTGTTATAGACCATCCAAAACTCTCCTTTACATTGCAATTCTATATCCACTCCCAGGTAGCCACCTTTTCTTAAGTTTGCAAAAGGGGCAGCACGGTGGCGTAGTGGTTGGCACTGCTGCCTCAGGACGGTGAGGTCCCAGGTTCGATCCCGGCTCTGGGTCACTGTCCATGTGGTGTCTGCACATTCTCCCATGTCTGCATGGGTCTCACCCCCACAACCCAAAGATGTGCAGGGTAGGTGGATTGGCCATGCTAAATTGCCCCTTAATTGGAAAAAATGAATTGGGTACTCTAAATTTATTTTTTTAAATTGCAAATGAAATCTGATGTTGACACCAAGAGTTCCAGGCGCCAACATTAGCATCTCACCTTGGAGAGCGCACAATTACAGTAGAAAATCTCTCTCTACCCCATAGCTTATAGGGTACTTATGAGCTTCAGTATTGACAAAGGACAATAATGAAAACTACACAAAATAACTGGTAGCCCACTGTAAAAATCTGGGATTTACTACGTTTCCCTGGTTTCTATGACAAAAAAAATGAGCACTAACACAATTTTGATAATTGTCAAGTTACTGTAAAACATAACAGTAACCCCTTGACTCCAACGTATGAAGTTTGCAAACATGCATATTAGGAGCACGAGTACACCGTTCGGCCCCTCTGGTCTGTTCTGCCATTCATTAAGATCATGGCTGCTCCGATCGTGGCCTCAACGTCACACTCCCACAGTCCAAAGATATGCAGGGTTGGTGGATTGGCCATGCCAAATTGCCCCTTGGTATCCAAAGGGTTAGCTGGAGTTACTGGGTTAAAGGGATAGGGTTGGGGCGTGGGCCTAGGTGGGGTATTCTTTCCAAGGGTTGGTGCAGACTCGATAGGCCAAATGGCATCTTTCTGCACTGTAAGAACATAGAACATTACAGCGCAGTACAGGCCCTTCGGCCCACTCGAAAGCCCATCTACACTATTCCCTTATCATCCATATGTTTATCCAATGACCATTTAAATGCCCTTAGTGTTGGCGAGTCCACTACTGTTGCAGGAAGGGCATTCCACGTCGTTACTACTCGCCGAGTAAAGAACCTACCTCGAGGGACATAGATAAGCTGCAGAGCTGGGCTGAGAGGTGGCAAATGGAGTTTAATAGAGTGTGAGGTGATTCATTTTGGAAGGAGTAACAGGAATACAGAGTACTGGGCTCATGGTAAGATTCTTGGTAGTGTGGATGAGCAGAGAGATCTCGGTGTCCATGTACATAGATCCCTGAAAGTTAAGAGATTCTATGATTCTACCGCCGATAATCTTGTTAAGTCAAGAATCTGTCACTGCCTTAACGATATTCATTGACCCAAGCCTCCACTCCGCTCTGGGGAAGTGAGCTCCACAGACTCACAGCACCCAGAAAACAAAATTCTTCTCACCTCCATCTTAAGATCCCTTATTTTAAAACTGCATCCCCTAGTTCTGGTCTCTCCCACAAGGGGAAACATTCTTTCAGCAATAGCCATGTCATTCTGATCGCCAGCTTTCGGTGCTGTACTGTTCTATCTCCCATAACTATGAATTTCCAAACCTGCCATTTATCAACATATCTACGAGACACGGACCAAAGACAAACCTGAGATTCCAGCTGATGTTCAGTCAGAGTCATCATCTCTTCGTAGGTTAGCTGAGAGAAAAGCGATGCGTACTTGTGTAGCCGAAGACTTTTTAACCACGTGGGTACATCTGCAAAGAAAAGAGAAACTGAGTTAGTTACAGAAAAGCGTCAATTCACTGATCTGCTTTATGTACAACATGCCAGTGACAGACATTCTATAACAAAGATTTCAATTAGTTACACATTGCATAATATGACAATTATAGTCTTAAAACAGACTTACAAATGCCAATACTGTTCAATAGACTTGCAGTGGTCATGATTGTCAACCTATTGCGTAGTCACATTCAGCAAGGAGTTCACCGTTATCCATCAACAGCCACAGTCACCATCAATCCAAATGCTACACACTACAGTATAACACTGCCGTTCACCTCCAAAAGTAACCATTTTTTATTGACATCGTCCCCCAGAAAAAGTTTTGCATCTTTTTAAAAAAAAACAACGGAGCCATAAATTGCAACCGGTTCCAAAAATTCTGAGGTATTTCCAGCTGGAAAATGTCAACGTTTGAATCTTAAATGTGCCACTGGAGCAGCCACCCAACACAAGTCTGACTCTTTCCCATTTTCTCTCTCCCTCCTGTGAAAAATGAGTCACCCAAGGCACCTCCCATAGACTCAATGACAGGGCAGAGAAAGTACAGCTCATGGTCTGGAGTGCGTGGGGAAGCAAAACAAGAAAATGAGAGAGAGAAAGAAAACAAGAGGTGTGGGTTATGAAGCCAGGCCTCGAGAGCCGAAATAAGTTCATTACTTCCAATTCAGTGCCTTCAAGTTCCCCACGGAATGCAATCGCAGAACAACTAATAGAACCCAGAAAGATGAACAGAAAAGTAGAGGTGAGGGCAGGCAATTTAGCCTAATTCATCTTTCATAGTCACCATCACAGCAACCATTTATCTCCACTTGGAAGCCTATTTAAGGACAGTTCACTGTGTTAACATTTCAGTTTGATGACCAGAATGATAAATCTGAAGCGGTATGCCTGAAATGTTAAATGTGTCTCTCTCCACCGATGCTGCCAGACCCAAGTATTTCCAGCATTTTGGGTTTTTAATTTTTGGTGGCCAGCATCTGCAGTATTTTTGCTTAGTTTGCTCAAGAAACCTATACCTGGATTTGCCTTCTACTCTCTTGCTATGCCCCATGATCTAGCTGGGTTTTAATTCAAACTAGTTCGATCACTTCTCCTGACGCTCCTAGGCTGTTATGTCATTAACTTGTAATAGTTTAATCCAACCATCAGAAACACAAGGCAGGCCAGAGAGAAAACACATCTCCCGATTCATCATGAACAATGGCACGAGATTCAGTAGGAATAAAAAATGCTCAGGAAAAGGCTATTAGCGCCAAAGGAAACAGGCTATTTTGGATGGATTTACCTACTTTTTCACCTTTTCCCTCTATCTCTTCAAACACATTGATATCCTCCACATAACTTAGTCCACAACGTGACTGCTTCTTCAGTAAAAAAGTTCCCCTTAAATTCCCACCCTCCCTCATTTTTAAACCAACTTTCCTTGGGATTAGAAACCTTCATAAGGAATAAATTTCCTGGATCAGCTAAAGTGAACCTCCTTCATATCTCACAAATTTAAGATGGCTCATGTTAAACTCTCTACTTTTCAAAGAAACCAAACTTACTTATTTTAACTTTTCTCAATTTAAATCATTGCTGCTCACGACAGCTGAACCCAGCAAACCTTCTCCTGGCTTCTACCTGAATGTTAAGACAATGGATTCTTAACAGCAACACTCTATTCTGATAGTAATACATTCCTTAACTTCAACCACTTCCTACCCAAGATTAAACACTATACACACAAACTCACTGTAATATAAAAAGTACATGATAATTATAGATAATCTTTATTAAGTTAGAAGGTAGATCAAATCATGTGGCAGGAAACAGCAAGTTTTATTGAGCTGGTAAAATTGTGGCAGGTGCAGCGCAATGTGAGGAAATGAGGGGTAATCTATTTTGAAACCAAGACAGACAAAAATTGAATATTTGGCGAGAGGTTTGGAAGGGCATGCATGTATACAGATCATCAAACACTAATGCATGACAATTTATGTAATAAAACATTTCAAGGCGCTTCACAGGAGCATTATGGAACAGAATTTGACACCGAGCCATCTTAGAGAATCATCAAATTTACAGAGCAGGAGGCCATTCGTCCCATCGAGTCAACATCAGCCCTTGAAAGAGCACCCTACTTTAAGCCCACACCTCCACCCTGTCCCCGTAACCCCTACTAACCTTTGGACACTACAGGGTAATTTAGCGTGGCCAATCCACCTGACCCGCACATCTTTGGAAGCACCCGGAGGAAACTCACGCAGGCACAGGAAGAACGTGCAGACTCCGCACGGGCAGTGATCCAAGCCAGGAATCGAACCCGGGTCCCTGGCGCTGTGAAGCAACAGTGCTAACCACTATGCTACCGTGACGCCCCTTATATTTAAAAAGAGAGAGATATTCGGACAGGTAACACATTTAGGGGACTGGACAAGTTGATAGGGAAAAGTTAAAATCTTGGGCTTCATAGGCGAAAGCACGATTGCCAATGATGGAGCGGTAAAAAGAAAAATCAGGGACATCGAAGAGGCCAAAATCGGACAAGCGATCTCAGGGGGCGTGAAGGAGGTTAGAGACAGGACGGGTCAAACATTCTTGAAAACAAGAATGAGGATTTTTTTTTGTTAAATTAAGGCATTCCCACCCTGGGAGCCAACACAGGTCAGCAAGCACAGGGGTGATGTATAAACAGGCACTGAAGAGAGTTAAGCTGCAGGCAACATCAAGGGCTATTAGCGTCAAATGAACCGGGCTATTTTGGATGGATTTACCCAAGTAATCACCCTAAATCTCTTCAGACACATTGATGGCACTTGTGGCCAATAGAGTGCCTTTATATCGAGGAAGCTGAAATATAAAAAGGGAAGGAAGTTCGCCTGCAATTATTATTATTATTTTTTTTTTTAAGGGTCCTGGCTACATCCCATCTGGAGTGCCACATTCGCTTTTGGGTGCCACACATCAAAACTGTTCGTAGAAGGGGTACAGGGCAGACAAACCAGAATGATTCCGAAGAGGACTGCTTGCCTAAAGTTAGCTTGCATTCCCACAATTCTAGATGCTGGAGGGGATTTAACTGAGGTGATTAATGCGATGAAGGGATTTGACAAGGTAGATACAGAGAAATGATTTCCTCTGGTGGAAGAATCTAGAACAAGGGGGCACAATCTTAAAATTAAAGATAAGGATATGTAAGATTGAAATCATCATCTACTTCTTCACAAAGGGAGTGGAAATCTGGATTTTCCTCTTCCAAAAGGCCATCAAAATCTGGGGTCAAGACTGATTCATATTTTTATTAATTAGCTGTCAGGAAACAGGGATCAATTAATTTTACCAAGAACAGCCTCCTCCTGTTCCTCTCATCGTCCACAAGGAACTAAAATATTATTCAAAGACAAAGACTTTCTTGTAACCGTGTAACATCCATCATCATAGAACAGAATCATAGAAACGTTACAGCACAAAGAGGCCATTTGACCCATCTTGTCCATGCCAACCTGGGACACCTAGGTGCACCTTCCTGCACCCAGTCCATAGCCCTGTATCTTACAATCAAGGTCCTTTAAAAAAGAATTTAGCGTCTCTGCCTCCACCACCAACTCGGGCAGCGAATTCCAGGCTCCCACTACCCTCTGCGTAAAAAGTCCCTCCTCATGTCCCCTCTACACCTTCTGCCACCTACGTTGAATCTATGTTCCCTGGTTCGAAAATTTTCCACCAAGGGAAACAATTTGATCCTGTTCACTATCTCTTCCCCTCATAATTCTGTACACCTCAATTAAGTCACCCCTTGACCTTCCTCGTTCCAAGGAAAATAACCCCAACCTATCCCATCTCTCCTCGTAGGCACATTTTCCTGCCCTGGCAACATTCTTGTAAACCTCCTCTACACTCGCCCCAGGGCAATTACGTCCTTCCTGTAATGTGGTGACCAGAACTGCACACAATACTCCAGTTGTGGCTTCACCAGTGTTTTCTACAATTCCAATATATAGCATTCATTGATTTCAGAGCCATACAGGCACACCTGCCTAGAGGTCACTTGATGCCAGTCTGCAATCATCTACAAAGAGGAGAAAAGAAAAAGCGTTCTGGCGTAACTAACCTTTTGATTTTTCTCCTTCCGCATGATAAAGGGGAAGAGAAGAGAAAGAACAATTGTAGGAGATACCTATCCATTTGAGTTTGAGACGGGGGGGGGGGGGGGGGGGGGGGGATAAAAGTGACTAGTTAACGAGGAATTAAAACCCTACACACCAACCCATTGGTATTCCAATCTCCCAGTTACCCAACTAATACATCAACATATTCATTACATATTTTCAAAAAAAAAAAAACTGATTTTGCAGTGTTGAAATGCACCTTCCAAATATGGTCACCAATTTCTATTTTTGACTAATGTCATCAAAATGGTAGTTGCTGCAACACTTAACATTTAAAACTAATTATTGGATTGAGAGCCAAATAACTAAAATATATCAAAGTCAAAACGATATTGCATTTCCACATATAAGAAAATCTATGCAAGTAAGCTACACGGACTACTCTCGAACACCACCCAACTCTGACCAGATAGAAGCAATGACAGAAGCCTGACAGCAATTCAATTTTAGGGTGGAGAATGGGTGCTGTGCAAACAAAAACTGACGGTGAGAGAAACAAACAACATAGAGCAACACGGTTGGTTGAGAAACTCTTAAAACCAACTTCTTTATTCTGAACACCTCGATCACCATGATTTGCTGGCGGAGGCAGTATCATTGGTACGGTTTCAGAAATGTGTAATGTTGGGTGCATGAACTCTTCATCTGAACTGAGGGAAATAAATCAAAAATAAATCAGTACAATTCTAGAATGCATCCGTCCAAACCAGGCTCATGTCTGAAGAAAGCATTTGGATCTGAATAGCACTATAAGGAGATCTATTCCTCTGACGCAAATAATTTGGATATGATGATTTAAGAGCACACCGTAGACTGGCTTAATTCAGAGTCTTACTTGTAATATATTGGCACCAATCCATGAAAAAAGCATCCTGATGACACTGGGCGGGTTGAGCAAGGAATAGAGTGAGCAGCACGGTAGTACAGTGGCCAGCACTGTTTCTTCACAGCTCCAGTGTCCCAGGTTCGATTCCCAGATTGGGTCACCATCTGTGTGGCGTCTGCATGTTCTCCCCGTGTCTGTGTGGGTTTCCTCCCACATGTCCTGAAAGACGTGCTGTCAGGTAATTTGGACATTCTGAATTCACCCTCTGTGTACCCGAACAGGCGCCGGAGTGTGGCGACTAGGGGCTTTTCACAGTAACTTCATTGCAGTGTTAATGTAAGCCTACTTAGAACATAGAACATAGAACAGTACAGCACAGAACAGGCCCTTCGGCCCTCGATGTTGTGCCGAACAATGATCACCCCACTTAAACCCACGTAACCCGTAACCCAACAATCCCCTCATTAACCTTACACTACGGGCAATTTAGCATGGCCAATCCACCTAACCCGCACATCTTTGGACTGTGGGAGGAAACCGGAGCACCCGGAGGAAACCCACGCGCACACGGGGAGGACGTGCAGACTCCACACAGTTTGTGACAATAAAGATAATTACATTAAATTAAGTCTGGTTTTGTTCAGGTTTTATCTCTTCAGCACTTTTGCTCATGGAATGACGAGGTTAAAATCCTGATATTTCCTACGCTGAGAATGAAGTTTCACCCAAACTACCGTCTGCATTTCAGAGAATTCCTAACACACCTTGAGGAATCAGAGATGCAAGTGACTGTATGTTGATATTAGTAATATTTTTTATTACATTCCTGTATTATCTTTTATTACACTTCTTTTTGTGTTTTGATATACTACGGAGTGTAATATGTGTTACTCAAACCTTGGTAACTGATGAGGTTTTCTGAATCTCGTGAAGAAGACTAACTCGTCCAGTAGTAACAAAAGGTTTATTGAGTAACTATAACAATAATTGCGTGAGTTCTTTACTTTAACATTGATACTAGTGATAAGGTTAACAAGATCTAACTACACTATGCGTAACTACACTAACCATCTTTGCTAATCTGATACCCCTCTCCTGGTCACAGTACATCTAAAAGAGAGCGAGAGAGACCCAATGTGGTTTCTTTTATACCCCTGTTGGTCCGGCCCTCTAGTGATCATCTGGTGCTACTGATTACACATTACCCCATTATGTACATGCACATACAGAGATCACTATAAATATTACTAAGCTTGGAAAGGAAATTCAATTCTGCAGGTCTGAGACAGTAGAGTGGGTGGATAAAAATCACAGGATGTGGTTCATATTAGAAGCACCCATTTTCCGAGTCATGTTAAAAGGCAACTATTCCAGTTTTAAATTGCTTCTTAAAGCAAGCATGTGAGGCTCCAGAAATTTATGAATGTCATCGCAACAGACGGATGGGTTACTATCTTATAACACCTCAGGCATCTACTGTTATCAGACAGCAAAAGCATCCGCAGAGGGGGAAATGTAGACAGAGGAACTAAAATGGAACTATACGAGTCCAACTCAAATTTCAGGTATTCCTGTCAGATATTGGAAAATAGTGTTACTGATGCACATCCTGTTTAATTAGTCACACCCTCCCAGATCTCACCTGTTGTACCATAACCTTACTCATCACCTGAGCACTATCTGCTTTGAGAACAGGCACTCAGCCGAGGTAGCAACCACAGTATAAATCAACACATTTGAGGGAGTGGAAAAAGCTGCTCAATTGGGATAATTATCCGACGTCCAAATACCCCCAAAAGATAGAAGAGCTTTTTCTCCCACCCTCGACCGATGCAATAGTGTCTGTCAAGTGTGAAAAGCCCTGCGTAGGATGCAAACAAAACACCCCATGAAAGCTACGCATGTCACTTGCGGTTTTTCAATTGCTAAATACCGAAAACTTAAAACAATTCTAAATACAAACTAGAGACAACAATCACATGGTGCCCCTGATAATTATTCAATGGCCACCGCTGGAAAGAAGTTCTGGATCTGTGGTTTTTCACTCTCTCTTGGTCAAACAGCCCGTAAACACCCTTTTTCAGCACGAGCCGAGGTAACTATTCAGGCGAATAGCGGAGGGTAACTGACATCCAGTCGTCACCTTCCGGGTATTAAAATGCAATAGATTCAGCTTTTAGATGGCAAGTTACTTAAAGGCCAAACTGCTTGTTCCAGTGGAATATTTAAGGAACAGAGTTCTCCCAGTTCCCCGGCAACATTCTTCGCTCAACCAATGCCTTCTAGGATAGAAGAAAAAGGCCACTTATCTCAGCTGCCTGCGGAATTTTATTGGCCGTCACATCTATCCGCAGAACAATCATTGGAATTCCAAATAATTTATTGGAGGCGAGCACAGAAACATATTTTTTGGAAATGTGATGAGATGCTATGTAAATAACTTCATCTTCAAAAGCATTCTGTTTATAGGCTCACTTGAAAGAAAAAATCTGAACAATAAAGAATTCTATTTGGTCCAGTACAGAAGCCTGAGCTCCTAGCTTCGATAAAGTTCATCAGCACCCGCTGATGCTTCCATTTTACCCTTCTGGAAAAAAACATTCGAAAGGCTCCCCCTACCAAACAATACACAGGAAAAATAAAAAGAGAAAAGAGATCAACAAATTACTGGAATGTATTCTAAGATGTTTTCTGAGTTACTGATCAAATTATGTACATGTTACTGCCTTTCCTGCAGACGGGTGGGTTAGATAAAATAAGATCTGTATGTGATCAAGGCACAAGGACCAGTTACAGAATGAATATGGCTCAAGCAATAGTACCCCCTTTCATAGAAATATGTTCAATGTGACACTGACAAGATCTTTCACAGACCAAACCCAACTATCCACCTCATCACAGTTGTCTTTATCTTGATTATAGCACTGTCGGATCCCAACACAAAAGACCAACCTCAATCACATTCACTCGGACCAGCTGTCGGGTTCGTAACAATCCTAATTTTATTCTCCACTGCAGTGCCCTTCCTGATAACTATGTCAACAAATCTGAGTGAAAGGTTTCCACCTATCCCTCAAGCCTACACCTAACCGCCTAACCTTTATGCAGACTTTCAGCCTAAACTCTTGTGTCGTTCAATCACAATTTCTGAGCCAATAACCTGGTCATTGTCTCTTACCTTTCATGCCACTCCCCTCCTCCTGAAATGTGTTGCGACTTGACCCCTGTTCCTCTGTCTGCTCACTGCCGCCACTCCCAGAGGAGGCTATGCTGCTCTGCGGGGAGAGCGGTGCATGGTCTGATGGGGCGTAGACTGCCCTGGTACGCAGGTCATCTGGAGACATCCACTCGCTGACCACAGACTGGTTTGTCATATTGATCGGTGGGGTGAGGGAAACTGAGCGCTTCAGAGGACTGTGGTTGGTTTGGGTTTGGCCTTGGAGAACTGAAAATTAAAAACGGCACATTAATTTATTTTTAAAAAAAAAGTTAAATGAAGAAACTTGCTCCGTCCTGCAACAAATAGTGGGCAAAACCAAAAAAAAATACTTAAAAGATAGGGTTCAGGAGTTCAGTCCTGCTCAGTCCTGCAAAAGAGTAACTAGCTCCCTAGCCTGAGCCGAATTGTAAAATGTTAAATCTTTCTTTCTTGGTTAATAATTTGCATTGCTGTGCATCTCACTATTAAATATTTTAAAATCATTATCTACTATGTGAACACGAAAAGGGACTGGGTAGTCTGAACTGGTGGTGGATGGGCTCTACCTGCATCCAGAGCCCTCTTCCTGAACTACCTCCACTCCTCCCAACTGAAGGGTCTCGTGCCAAAACGATAAATACCGAATGCTCTTGATTGCTCTAGATCTAACCACATTGTACTCCAACCCTACAAACACCATCTCTAATGTTCTCCTCCAAATGTTGGTTAACTGGAGACCCAAAGCAGAGCAGTTTGTGTAGCGTGATTTAAAACAGAGGACTCTCTAAGAATCTCAACAGATCTGCACGGAGATCTGACAAGTATGACTCAAGGCAGAAACATTCCACACACATACAAATAAATGCTGATTCCGAAGGTTCAAACGTGTCAAATGATAAACAGATGTACAATATATCTATTATAAAGCACATGCTTTCTTTTGCATTTTTAATATCCCAGAATTAGAATGTTGGAAATAGGAAAATGCATCCTTCCACCACGAAGACGATGGTTAATGCCTAAACAGCGACTCCAACTATGGATGAGATTTTAACAAATACTCAACTACATTAGAACCAAGGGTTGCTCATAAATACTGGATTGTAAAGGGGGAAAACTAAACACCAATTAACATTTGCAAAGGCTCAAGTGGGCAAGATTATTCCAAAAAAGATACATTGTGTGTACAGACTAGAAACTTTATTGGCCTAGTTTCATAAAACAGTAGCTCTCAAAATAGGGTCTGTAGAGAGACATTCCAAAGGGTGTTGGAAACAGGCAGTGTTTCAGGTAGTAGTCAAGAATGAGCGAAAAGTGGCCGGAGGCATATTCTTGCTTTCCTTTCCCTGTACTCGCTGTCTGGGCCATCCTTTCTCCTGCCAAGGATAGACAGACTCTGCAGTATTTACCTTTAAGTAAATGCCTGTTTTCTTAAAAGCAATATTAAAACACTCACGTAGCACTTTCATATTAAGATGATATAATGTAGATGGGGGAATCTGTGATTATTAAATCATTGGAAAAAGACATCCTACTACCAAAATCGAGAAACACAACTTTAAACAGCCCTCTCAAATAAATGGTAATCATCTGATCTTAGTCACACAAAAGTATACTAAATTTATTTTGCCAATTTCCCAGCTCCAACTTTTCTGGGTTACTGGTCAATGGATGCTGCTTATCTTAGGGTGGATCTCTTACTCATCGGATTGCTTTGACAATAACTATTGATAGAGCCACAATGCATCCTGACCAAACAATCATGCATGCAGGTTCCTACAGGAGTTAATGGATAATGATCAGGAGCAGCAGCACTGATAGATTTTCCACCTCCTAGTTCAGACCAGCTGCTGCTGCCTTGATTGAGATCAGCTCAGATTGACTAGTCTCATTGACACACCCCAATGCATGAGGCAAGCCCTGCGTTACTTTTTTGAAAATCCCTTTTCTTGTTCTGCCTAGGTTTTCCCACTCATCACAATGGTAAAAGCATGTTCTCATTTTTCTACCAACGCCACTGGAGTCAGTAATCTTACTAATTTTTCATCTCCCTAGGCCATGCGTATGGAGGTCAATAATAATTCACTCATCAATCCAGCTTATTCAATGCTTCGTCTGTATTGTAGTTTTCCATTGAATAGTAGCTACCAACAGATACTGGGGCACTCGACATTTTTTGTACAAGGTTCAAGATATTGGCTTACAGTTCTGCATGCTCTAATTGGATTGACATGAACTGCATACAATGATTCCAAATGCTTACAGGAGCTCCCTTCAACTTGTGCAGTTTAATTAGAAGCATCAATTCTTGTAATTATAGCATCAAATCTTAGAAGTTCTCTTCCGACTTGCTGTTTAGCTTTTTGTTGTCCTTCCAAATGCCATTTTATGTTAACTCTCTGTGTGATGGTCCTGGTTTAGCTCACTGGGCTAAATCACTGGCTTTTAAAGCAGACCAAGCAGGTCAGCAGCACGGTTCGATTCCCGTACCAGCCTCCCTGGACAGGCGCCGGAATGTGGCGACTAGGGGCTTTTCACAGTAGCTTCATTGAAGCCTACTCGTGACAATAAGCGATTTTCATTTCATTTCAGTTGATCTAGGAGCACTAAAAGAGGGGTTTGGAACTTTCTCATTGGGTAGGGTGGCATTTATAACAAGCCATCCTGCACCACTGTCATGTATCTAATGGCAGAGGCCTAAATGTTTGCTGTCGTAGTAATCAGATGTAGCCACGAGTCTGTTCGGTTGAGGGAAATGAACTGAAGTTAAAATGAATGTTGTTTTAGAAATACGAGATGCTATGTGCTAATGACCTGTTAGCAAAGGTACAGCATTTACAATATGTTCAAGAGACCACAATTAGGGACATGTACACTAGAGTATATAATAATAATAACAATAATCTTTATTATGTCACAAGTAGGCTGACATTAACACTGCAATGAAGTTACTGTGAAAATCCCCTAGTTGCCACATTCCGGCGCCTGTTCGGGTACACAGAGGGAGAATTCAGAATGTCCAATTCACCTAACAATCACGTCTTTCGGGACTTGTGGGAGGAAACCGGAGCACCTGGAGGAAACCCACGTAGACACGGGGAGAACGTGCAGACTCCACACAGACAGAGACCCAAGCCGGGAATCGAACTTGGGACCCCGTGCTGCGGAGCTACAGTGCTAACCATTGTGCTACTGTGCCAAACGCCAGAACACCAAATTTAAAATGTGCGCAACTATTACTGCCCAAATGGAAGTGCATGGGATGCTTCAAATGGCAGAGAATAATAAGTTTTAATATTCTATTTTCCTTCAATGCCTTTTTAAATGGTTTGAGTGTGTTGCTCAAATAGAGAGCATTAGTAAAATTTGGGGAAAATGACTGGGAGACAATATAATGAATCACATAAATGAGGAATCAGACTGAGCTGTCTTCTGAAAGGTGGTATCTTTCCTGATCCCCTTTAGTTATTGCTCCACCACTGGTGACTGTACCTTCAGCTGCCAGGGCTTTAAACTCTCAAATTCCCTTCCCAAAACTCTTTCCTCTTTTAAGATGTCCTTCAAAACAGATCTCTGACCTATCTGCCCTAACATTTCCATGTGGCCCCCATTAGACTTTGCTTTGCAAGGCTGCTGAGTAGTGCTTTGGGGTGTTTTATCACATTCATCCAAGTTGCTGTTGTCAAACATCAATTGACTGCCACAAGCTTTTAATATTCAAGATTTATGAAATCTCAACTTATGGCAGCAAGCAGCACAGGGGAGACCTCTTTTGTAATTAAAAGCTCATCCAAAAAGCAGAATTACCTAATTAAACTAGATTTAAATATGAACATTCACAAACTTAAAATCGGGCTACTAAGCAGAAGCCACGCACTGCTTCGGAGAATTTTCACTCAGTCACAAAAGGTTAGGCTGTGAATCAGTGCAGGAGAGGAAATTGGCCCATCATCTTTTCCTACTACATTCCGGACTTCGCCTTGGGATGGGGAGAGGGAGGCATGTCTATGGCTTCTTTCACTAGAGTTGTTGTTTCTACACTGCAGTCTCCCACTCCGTTTTTCCCCCTATTAAATAGTAAACACCGTCTCCCACTCAGATTGCTGAAAATAGGCACATTATTGCTCAAAGCAGCAGCTGGATTAATTTTCTATTCAGTAGGGATCTGCACACATAATAAAAACCCTGTATGATCAACCTCTGGGAGCTTTCTTGGCAAAATACTTTAGTGACACACAGTGAATATCAAAAGGAATCATTGGGAGAGCGGATGAGTAATTTTAACAGAAAGGAGTGGATTACAAGATTTAAATCAAGGTGATAAGGGAGCTTTTCTCATTCTCTAAATTTCTCACATTTTGTTGTTTACCTCCTCGGGGGGAGGGGCACGAGAGAGAGAGAGAGAGAGAGCGCGAGAGAGAAAGAGAGCGAGCGAGAGAGAGACAGACACAGAGAGACAGAGACTGTAGCAGTAATGTTATTAAAGGCCTGGATTAAGGTCTATATTTGTTGCATTAATATTATTAAAGAACCCAGGTTGAGTTACTCAGACTGTGTGTCTGCTGGAGCTGTAATTAAGAAGTCATAAAAGAGTTGGGTACAGATAAAGAGCTAATGGAGGGCAGCACGGTGGTGCAGTGGTTAGCACTGCTGCCTCACGGCACCGAGATCCCAGGTTAAATCCCGGCCATGGGTCACTGTCCATGTGGAGTTTGCGTGGGTTTCGCCCCCACAACCCAAAGATGTGCAGGCTAGGTGGATTGACCATGCTAAATTGCCCCTTAATTGGAAAAAGAGAATTGGGTACTCTAAATTTACAAGAAAAATAAAATTTCTTCATACAGAAGAACACAGCATATTAAAAAGTCCCAGTGATACACTAGAAAACCAAGTTAACAAACTAGGCACATTTCCTGAGGTATGCAAACACAGTTTGGATAGGCAGAGATCACACAAGTATGCTAAATATGTAAACTCTTTACACAAACCTCAGTTAGTGAAAACAGATGAACATGATGGTAACATTTGTTTGGGATGAAGCTACTGCATTAACATATAGGTTAGTCAGAGGAGATATTAATAGTTCATAAGCATTTTAATTTTTTTTTTTTTTTTTTTAAAAAGGGGGGAAATGGAGGTCTCCTGAACCAATAAAGATTTATCTGCCGCCATCGAGACAGCTTTCTAATAATTTTTTTTAAAATCGATCGACATTTCTTTAAAACGTGCATTTGGACCAAAGTGACCCAGCATAGCTCCAGAGCACTGAAGAGAAGAAGCGATGAGCGTGTGTGTTCACGTTCATCATTCTCTGATCGTAGAAAGGGGTCTTTCAATGCCCAGCCTCACCAGCCTGGGGCGTGTTATTGCAGCAAAAAAATACAAGATATGAGCAGCAAGGTAGTCCTAGCAGAATGCTTACGGTACTGTTGGCTGCTGTCCGGAACATTAATTGCCTGGGTGAACTCATAGCTAGGGAATAATGTACAACGTGGATGTTTTCCCTAAATCGAAACTGAAGGAACAAAGAAAAAGTCAAGAGCCACACGAGCACAATTGTCTTTTAGTCTAACAGTCTGCAGTACATTTCACACAGACTGCTACTATAGAAAATACCAGGTTTCCGCCGTATAAGGGAGCATGATGATAGTATTTACAGCTTAGAAAAGAGCCATTTGGCTCAACAGGTCCATGCTGGTGTTTATACTCCATAACTGCCAATGGTACACTAAGAAAATACACTGGCAAATCAGCTGATCATTGCTTCACATTTCCCGCTGGCACCAAAAAAAGATTAGAGTGCACACGTGTTCTTGTGGCAGCCAACAGCTGACTAACAACCGATTGTCCCCAATCACTGCAGATGAACCACAACAGGGCCGGTTGTCAACTTCTATCTCGCCAAATTTGCCCAATTAGGATATGCAGTAAATTGGGTAATACAGCATCTGCCATATGGCTTTATGCCGCCATCTTAGCGACTCGCTCAACCCGAATACAGATCTTCAGGCTCACCAGGAAAGATCCCAACAAGCAAGCAGTGTCAAAACTGCATTACTGGCCTATGATAGCAAGAATGAGAGAGCAGACAACAGATATCAGTAGTCGCCTCACACTGGCATTTAAACATCTGCAGAAGGCAGCAAAAAACACCCTCGTGTACCTCAATATAACAGAGTACAGAACTAGCCATATTCTAGAATAAAACTAATCAGAACTGGACGGCTGTCAATATGTTTTCAGCAGTGATATGTCATCACAGCTGATTGAAGTTGATCATTAATTTCTTCTGGTTTCACTTGTATATCATTCAGAGAAAGCCTGAGATGCTTAATTTTAGTTGACTGCACAGAGGAGAAAAACAGCTGTAGATATGTACTGCCTTCAGGCATTTTTGTTCCAAGCTATATATAGACTGACACCACTGGCACGGTTGAGTACTGAATGTTCTCTGTAGCTTTTATAACGCACATGTTTTCGATTATGTAACATCTGCAACGGACATTTTCGGAATTGTTTTAATAAGTTATTTTCTCTTTCCTTTAGGACCCCCTTCCTGGACTATGTTTTGCCCTTCAGCAAGAGGGTGGACAACCAAAATACTCCCAGGCCTAAGCCAATGCCAGTCAATCCAAAACCAGATGCATGCGACAGCCTGGTGACTTTCTAGGCTATTTTATCTTTCAGAGGAAGTACTGCTCTCCCTTTCTTTCCCCTTCCCCCATTCCAAGCTGTGGAGCCATGTTCTGAAACTTGTGGTGAAAGTTCGTAATCTATCCTATGGCAGTTTTCCGGAACAACTCACTGAACTGCCTAAATATTTCTACTGTTAAAATACTCTGGAGAGGAGTGGATGGAAGAAGTGAATGATTCTTAAAATATGGCACTGCAGTCAAAGATTTCTAGCTTTAAAGTGTACTTTGCGCAAAAGCAAATTGTAACCTTTCCCTTCCATCTTCCAAAGGCTCTATTGTTGAGAAGCTATTCCACAGATACGGCACATCCTTTAGTAGAAGAGCCAAGAGCAGTGACAGACTTTTCAACTATATAGAACATCAGGCCAGTACAAATTATTTTCTCACCAATTTCCTCTCCAATAGAAGTCACTGATAGCTATTCTTGATAGCTTCCCAGACTGGGGTGCTGAGGACAACCGTAACATCTTACTTATTGTGCGGTCGTGCTCCCCAACTAAACACAAGCCAAGGGTTGCACCTTGGAACAAGTCAGCAGGGCCTCCACCACTGGGCCTTTGTAAGGAGTTGCATTTAGCAGTTTTGCAAATATTTCTGTGCAATATAGAAGTTTCAGAGTACAAATAAAATTTAACTCAAAATATAAAACCTTAAAGCCAAACATGAAAAGTGACACCTCCCCAGTGGGCCAGAGAGGAATTAAAACATTTGAGTAAGAGCCACTGCAATCTCCTCTCACCTCCCACAGCAGACTGGGACACAATTCATCCCGACCTGGAGATTTGTCCACTTTTAAGCTTGCCAACACTTCCATTACCTTGTCACTCCCTATGTCAATTTACCCAAGAGCTTCATAGTCTCTCTCTCTCCACAAGTTCCATACCTGCATCCTCATTCTCTTGGGTGAAGTTGGATGTGAAGTATTCATTCAACACCCTACCAATGTCCTCTGGCTCCACCCACAGATTGCCCCATTGGTCCCTAATGAGCCCTATTCTTTCCCTGGTTATCCTCATCCCGTTGATAAACTTATAGACTATCTTGAGTTTCCCTACTTTTACCAGCCAGAGCTTTCTCATATCCCCTCTTTGCTCTCCTAATTGCTTTCATAAGCTCCATCCTGTATTTTCTGTACTCCATTAATGCCTCCACTGCTTCGCTTCTTGTACTTGCTAAAAGTCTCTCTTTTCCTTCTCATCGTATCCTGAATATCTCTGGTCATCCATGGTTCTCTGGGCTTGTTTTCCTTCCCATCACCTTTGAGGGAACATGTTGGGCTTGTACCCTCCCCAATTCTTTCTGGAACATCCCCTCCCACTGCTCTTCTGTAGATTTTCTCACAAGTAGCTCTTCCCAGTCTACCTTCGCCAGATCTTGCCTTATTTCACTAAAATCTGCTCTCCCCCTCAAAAGTTTTTTTTGCAACTTGTTTATTGCTTTGTCTATAACAAGCTTAAATTGTACTATGGTGCAGTACTATCACTCAAACTCTCCCCGCCACCACCTCAACCACCTGTCTGGCTTCATTCCCCAGATTTAGGATCAGCACTGTGCCAACCTTTGTTGGACACTCTACATATTGATCTGAAAGGTTCTCCTGTAAACATTTAAATAAAATCCACTATCTAAGCCCTTAACACAATAACTATCCCAATTAATGTTGGGAAAGTTGAAATCACCTAACAGAATTACACTATTGTTATGCCAAACAACATCCAGAAGACAAAATAAACACCTTTAAACAGAAGCACATTAGGTTTACATTCACTACTGAGAACATTTATAATTCTGAATTCACCAAATGATCAAAAGATAGTCTTTTGATGGCAGAGAACAGCAGTACACCTGCTTGGTCTGGCTTCAGCTCCAACACTGAAAACAAAACTAAAAGACACCCTGCAGCAAACAGCCTAAAACGAAAGTAAAAAGCTGACAGACAGCCCAGCTCCACCCACACTCTGACATCACCGATAAACACCCATTTCTTAAAAGGTACTCTCACATGACATGATTGTTATTTTTACACACCTCTGCGTATTGTACACATAGTTGCTCCTCAATTTCCCGCCAACTATACAGGGCTCTATAATAAACACCTATCAATTTGGCTGTCCCCTTTTTATTCCTAAACTCTACCCACAAAGCTTCATTCGATGGCCCCACCAAGATATCATCTCTCCTTACTCCAGTAACTGACTGCTTAACTAATAATGCAATGCCTCCTCTATAACCCCCTCCCCATCTCACCTGAAGATTCTATATCCCGGAATGTTGAGCTATCAATCTTGCCCGCCACAACCACGCCTCTGTAATGGCGACTATATCACTATTTCACGCGTCAATCCTCGCCCTTAACTCATCCGTTTTACCTGTAATGCTACTGCCAGTAAATTAGAGGCCATCCAGCCTTGTTTTACTTCCTTGAAACTTAATACTACTTCGGACTTGATTGTTTTTCTGTTATTATGCTGTGACTTTATTCTGCTAACAGTCTGTGTACACCCCCCCCCCCCCCCCCCCCCCCCAACCCTGCCAAATTAGTTTAAAATTCCATTCAACAGCCCTGGCAAACCCACATGCAAGGACATTAGTCCCATTCTGGTTCAGATGTAGACTATCCCGCTTGTACAGGTTTTACCTTCCCCAGGATAAGTCCCAGTAATCCAGGAATCCCTCCTGCACCAACTCTAAAGCCATGCATTAATCTAAACTATTCTCTTATTTCTGTGCTTGCTAGCACATGGCACTGGGAGTGATGCAGAGATTACAGTCAGAGAGGTCCTGCTTTTTAAGTCTACTGCCTAGCTTCCGGAATTCTTAAGGGCCTCATCCCTCTTTCTGCCTATGTCATTGGTATCAACATGGTACTACAACCTCTGCCTTATCACCCTCCCCCTTCAGGATGTCCTGCAGCCGTTCAGTGACATCCAGACCCCCCCCCCCCCCCCTTCCACTCCTGCAGAGACAGGCTGCTTGAGGTGACAGAAGCTTGGCTCTGTCTGCACTTCCTGGTGGAACATCAGCCTCCAAAAGGGAATAGAGATTTGCGAGCTGGATCCTAGGGAACTCCTGAACTACCTGACTGTCTCTCCAGGACTGTCCGGTCACCCAACTGCCTGCTTCTTCAAATTCCCCCAGCTTGGGGCAGCACGGCGGCACAGTGGTTAGCATTGCTGCCTACGGCACTGAGGATCCGGGTTCGAATCCCGGCCGTGGGTCACTGTCCATGTGGAGTTTACACATTCTCCCCGTGTTTGCATGGGTTTCGCCCCCACAACCCAAAGATGTGCTCGTTAGGTGGATTGGCCACGCTAAATTGCCTCTTAATTGGACAAAAATAATTGGGTACTCTAAATTAAAAAAAAAAGAAAAACAAATTCCCCCAGCTGCAGTGGGAACACCTCTCTAAACGCACACTCCTTGAGGCTCTGACTCATGGATGCTCCAGTGGCCCCAGTCACAATTCCACCGCTGAAACCAGAGCTTCCTGAAGCTCAACACATTTCCTGCACACATGCTGGTCCCAGAGACTGGAAATGTGCCCGGCTGCCCACATAGAGCAGGAGGTGCATACCGTGGTTTTGAGTTCTTACCGAATGCTTTTTGGAAAACCAAGTATATCACATAGACTGGTTCCCCTTTATCTACCCTACTGATGACATCCCAAAATAAATTCTAACAATTTTGTCAAACACAATTTCCCTTTCTTAAATCCATACCAACTCTCTGATTACATCGTGATTTTCTAAATGCTTTGTTAAAGACTTCCTTAATAATATATGCCAGATGATCTCAGGCTAACCGGTCTGCAGTTCCCCATTTGCTCTCTCCCTCCTTTCTTAAATAGCAGAGCTGCATTTTCTAACCGCCAATCCACTGGGACAGTTCTAGAATCAAATACATTTTGGAAAACTACACTCAGTGCATCCACCGTCTCTGGCAGTAGGCCATCAAGTCATAGGCATCTGTTGGATTTTAGACCCAGAGGTTTCGCCAAAACCTTTTCTCTGCTCATATTAAGTTTGGCACTCCTTAGCCAAATAGTTACCTTCTTTCTGGAAGTTCTACTGCACACACAGACAAAATATTTCTTCACCGTACTTAAAATTCTCCCCTTGTGTTTAACATTCGTACAGAATCCAGAAAAATCGGAATGGCAAGTTACTCTAGCGCTGAAATACATAGTTAGCTCAGTGCAAAGTGCCACATCTATTAGGTTTGCGAGGGTATGAAACAATTTTCCACATTCAGGGATCAACAGGACATGATATCACTCTGTACCATGTCCATATTCTCATATGGTTATCAATGTCACAGTGCATGAATAGCAAAGGACAGTGACTGCCGACCTCAGCAGAGATTTTGGATGGATTTTAGCAATTTCCAAACAGTGTGCAAGCTGACACTCCAGTGCAGCACTGGGGGAGCGCTGCACTGCTGGTTGCAGCCACTGGACATGAAAGAAACCTTCGCCAGCCTTTCCCAGTCAAAGAATATTAGCATCAATTCCAGCACATCATTATCACCAGCTAACTTTGCAGAGCCAGGGCCGGGATTCTCCCCTACCCGGCGGGGCGGGAGGTCCCGCCGGGACAGAGTGGCGTGAAATACTCCGGTGTCGGGCCTCCCCAAAGGTGCGGAGAGGGGCCAAGCCCTCACGTTGAGGGGCTAGGCCCACGCCGGAGTAGTTCCCGCTCCGCCGGCCGGTGTGAACGGCCTTTGGCGCCCCACCAGCTGGGGCCAAAAGGCCTTCGCCGGCCAGCGGAAGTCCACGCATGCGCCGGTGCATCAGCGTCTGTTGACATCATACCAGCGCATGTGCAGGGGAGGGGGTCTCTTCCGTCCCTGCCACGGTGAAGGCTAAGGCGGGGCGAAAGAAAAAGAGTGCCCCCACGGCGCAGGCCCGCCCGCCGATCGGTGGGCCCCGATCGCACGCCAGGCCACCGCGGGGGCACCCCCCCAGGGTCAGATCGCCCCGCCAATCCGGTAGGTGTTTTGATTCCAGCCGGCGGGAGAGGCCTGTCAGCGGTGGGACTTCGGCCCATCGCGGGCCGGAGAATCGCCGCGGGGGGGCCCGCCGCGATTCCCGCCCACGCCGAATCTCAGGGGGCGGAGAATTCAGGACACAGAGGGCCGGGATTGACGCCGGCCCCGGGCGATTCTCCGACTTCCCAGGGGGTCGGAGAATTCCGCCACAGGAGTCTAACAGAAGAGCATCCTGGCTGTTTTCACAAGGTGAGTGTATTTACCAACTGAATGTTTCGGGGTACTACTGAACATTTCGATGCAGTGCCATGCAAGATGAGATCTTACACTTGTAGCAAAATGAATTTTGGTCTAGTATCTTTGGAGAGAGTACCCGACTACAGCTTTTAACCAACAACTCGAATTTATTCAACAGGTAGTGTTGAATGTGGAAAACAACCAACTCACAGCAAACTGCCACATGCAAATTACTCGCACACCTGTGAAAAGGACTTTTTAGGTCTTCCTTCACGCCAATAGAATTGTACAGCTACGTAAAAATCATGCAAACCACTAACTGAATACAAACAATTACATAATGCATTATTAAACTTCAAATCTGACAAAAGATTGCTTTCATCGCTCAACAGAAGCAGAACCACTTGGCTAAATTGTAATCGTTACCCAGTGCCATTTTGAACGAGATAAACTTTGGTATAAGCAGAGGTCAGCATTAGCATGTACCGCAGGCATTGATTCACTTTACAACGCTACTAATCAACCATAACTATGACTAACATTTCAAAAATAATTAATTGGATATGAAGTGCTTTGAGACAGAGGGTATAAAAGGTGTCAAACTGCAAGTTTTTCTGTTGGTTTGATTGATGGTTTGAAGAAAAAAAATTGTTTTTCTGGTAGAAAGTGGACCATGTTCTATTGGACCAGGGAGGGTTAACGGGTTCAGCACCTATATCTTAATGCACATTACAATGAAAAGGTGAACAGCAAGATATAATAATCTTTATTATTGTCATAAGTAGGCTTACATTAACACTGCAATGAAGTACTGTGAAAAGCCCCTAGTCACCACATTCCGGCACCTGTTCGGGTACACTGAGGGAGAATTCAGAATGTTCAATTCACCTAACAAGCATGTCTTTCGGAACTTGTGGGAGGAAACCAGAGAACCCGGAGGAAACCCACACAGACACGGGGAGAGCGTGCAGACTCCGCACAGTGACCCAAGCCGGAAATTGATCTTGGGACCCTGCCGCTGTGAAGCAACAGTGCTAACCACTGTGCTACCATGCTGCCCGTAAATTTGTTGCAGTAACTGGTGAATTGAGAACTGTGTGCATATGTGTATGTGTGTGTGTGTGGGTGGGGGGGAAATTCCAGATCATTGGACGAATAAAGGGAAAGTCAACAATAACTTGTATTTGTACAGAAAATGTTGCACATGTCCCAAGAGCTTCACAGGGAGCATCAGCAAAACCTTGCACTGAGCCGCATAAAGAGATTAGGGCAGGTGACGAAAAGCTTGGTCAAAAAGGTAGGTTTTAAGGAGAAGGAAGGGAGAGTAGTAGAAAGGTGCAGAGATTTTGGGAGGAGATTTCAGAGTTTTGGCAGCCAATGGTGGCACAATTAAAATTAGGGGTATGCAAGAGGCCAGAAATCTTGGGAGTGCTGGAGGATGTGACACAACTAGGGAGGAACGAGGATATTGGGAGATTTGAAAAACCACGGACGAGAATTTTAAAATTAGAGTATAAAATGCTCATCCACAAGAGCTTGCTGGCAGACTTTAATCGTCTGGAAAAAAAACTGCAGTTCTGATTAAAGTGTAATCAGAGTTGATAACTGAACATCTAGTACCACCATAATTACTAAGGGTCGAACAGCCTCCAAGTATGCTGCAATTTCTACGGTTCGCGAACCACCAATTCAGCCCGACGTTTAAACTTAGTTTGTTCATTATTTTGTATGTAAAAGCAACTCCGGAGTAGAGGTAATTTTAAACATTCAACCAGTTTTACTGATCACAAATAATGTCCAAGAACGTCTGCTGTAAGGTTATCAAGCACGGATTGATCAGGTAAACCCCTAAGGTCTTCCATGATCAGGCTGCCTACCATCATTGATGGTCTAGATTTACATACTAATATTAAGAAGCGAGTCCTAGACATTCTGATAGGTGTGGATTACCATGGATCAAAACGAGCGCTGCTTTTATCCAGTGGCAGGGAAAGTATCTTTAAACATTTTTAATGCCAAAAAATCTTGTGTATTGGCCAGTGAAGATAGTACTTGTAGAAGAGAATAGGATGAATGCAAAGTCCACTTTGGTGATGCGGCCACTCTGGCCAACAAATAGGTCTTCAACAACCACACTGACAAAATGTCCCGCAATGATGCCAGAAACATTCAGCACAAAGCTTCAAGCGTGAGCCACCACTGATGTTCAAACTTGATAAATCAAACATCTTCCTTACCTGTACTTGCATTGCTTCCAATGTTGTTCATGGCAGATGGCACCGATGCAGACGTTTGCAAAGGCAGATGTCCATTCTCACAGGTCATTGGCTTGTCCTGCCAAGCAGGGACAGTGACACACATGCTGCTATCCACTCGATTTTGCCATTCATTTAGCTTGTCTTCGACATTCTGCCGTTGATTTTGGTTGTACACTCCTGTGTAAATAGAGTCTGCCGGCCCCACATTTTGTGAACTGTAGTTGCTCGACATGCGCTCCTCCAAGTGGGTTAGCCATAAGGCCAGAGAACTCCGGTCATCCAGTGAGGTGGCAGGGTGGATTAGTGCATAGGATAACAGCTGTCTACTCTCCTCGATGAACAGATTGCTATCAATGGAATAGGCCAGCACCTTCTGCAGCAGTTTCATATACTCAGACTTTGCCTCCACGTTCCCAGGCTGAAGTAAAGGAAGATGGGAAAGCAACTGCAGAACAACCTTTTCCTTCGGGTCCTGGTGCCATTGACTGATGAAAGCTGCAAAACGAACAAAGTACAATTCAAACCTCCGGAAATAAAGCTTTGTCCTCTTCCTAAGTTTTCATAAGCGTCATAATTACATGCAACATTAGCCCACCTGAACAGTCATTTACCTGAAAACACAAATTCAAGTTCAACATATGAATAATGGGAGATTTTGGATCAATCACCTGCCAAGCAGAAACCTAAACATCCAGCTTTTTATTTTGGGCAAGGTGGGAAATGCAATGCAGCCAAGCCTAGAAAACCTCTCAACTATCAACTAAACATTGGATGGCACAAGGTGGAATGGACACAAAAACACAGCTGTAATTTAGTATTCAACAATGTTCAATGGGAGCTAAATATGCCTTGACCATTCATTATTTGGGCAGCACGGTAGCATTGTGGAGAGCACAATCGCTTCACAGCTCCAAGGTCCCAGGTTCGATTCCGGATTGGGTCACTGTCTGTGCGGAGTCTGCACATCCTCCCAGTGTGTGGGTGGGTTTCCTCCGGGTGCTCCGGTTTCCTCCCACAGTCCAAAGATCTAAATTGCCCTTAGTGTTGGGTGGGGTTACTGGGTTATGGGGATAGGGTGAAGGCGTTAACCTTGGGTAGGGTGCTCTTTCCAAGAGCCGGGGCAGACTCGATGGGCTGAATGGCCTCCTTCTGCATTGTAAATTCTATGATAATCCATAGAAACCCTACAGTCTGCTCTAACCCTCCGAAAGAGCACTCTACCAAGGCCCACTCCCCACTCTATCCACGTATTAATCACGGCTGTATTAATCAGTCACCCAAGGCCGGAATCGAACGCAGGTCTCTGGCGTGAGGCAGCAGTGCCAATCACTGTGCCACTCTACTGCCTTTTTGAGCAGTGAATGTCGTTTGGGACTTGCATATTTGTTAACTGTCAAAAGTGATTTTAATTTTTTAAAATAAATTTAGTGTACCCAATTATTATTTTTCCAATTAAGGGGCAAATCAGCGTGGCCAATCCACCTACTCTGTACATATTTGGGTTGTGGGGGTGAAACCCATGCAGACACGGGGAGAATGTGCAAACCCCACACCAGGAGCCAGGATTCGAACCCGGGTCCTCAGCACTGCAGTCCCAGTGCTAACCACTGTGCCACCATGCTGCCCCAAAAGGGATTTTAACGATATAGAATGACTGAATCGCCACAGCCCAAGAGGCAGCTATTTGACTGGTCAAGCCCATGCTGGCTCTCTGCAAGAGTTATATCTAACCACACAGGGTCAGAAATATTTTCACATCACCTTTGATTCTCTTTCCATTCATCTGCAATTAGTGTCCTCCGTTTCCTAACAATTGCTTGGACTGCACTGTCAAGATCCCTAATAATTGTGAACACCTCTATCCAGTTTCCTCCTAACCCTCTCTGCTGAAAGAACAGCTCCAGCTTTTCCAATCTGTCAAGGCAACGGATGTTCCTCACCCCTAGATCCATTCTTGCAAATTGCTTCTGCACCATCTTCAATACCATCATATCCTTCCGAAATTGAAACGCTAGAATTGGACACACTACTCCAGTGTTTTATAAAGGTTCAGCATAATGCTTTAGCATTAAATTTCATCTGCCACCTTGTCCACCCATTCCCACCTGTTTCTCTTTATGTCCATCGCTACCCTCCTCACAGTTCAAGATATTCAAATCACATGTGTCATATCACATTTTGAAATTGTGCCTTGCTCACCCAAGTCTTAGCCATTAATATATATCAAGAAAAGCGGTGGCCGTTGTACCGGCCCCTGGGGAACTTCACGCTATATCTTTCTCCAGTCTGAAAACCACAGTCACCACCATGGTTTCCGGTCATTCAACCAATATCATATTTAAGCTGCCACTTTCCCTTTTATTCCATGGAGTTTGGCTTCCGACAAGCCTGCTATGTAAAACTTTATCAAACAACTTTTGGAATATCACATACACTCCATCAGCCACATTACCTTCGTCAACGCTTTGTTAACTCATCAAGAAATTCAAGTTAGTTGAGCATAATTTGCCGTTAAGAAATCTGTGCTGGCTTTCTAGACTTAATCTACATTCATCCAAGTGGCTGTTAGTTTTGTCCTGAATTATCGTTTCTAAAAACGTTCCCACCACTAAAATAAAACTGTCTTACTACACCAGGTTAAAGTCCAACAGGTTTGCTTCGAATCACTAGCTTTCAGAGTGCAGTTGCTTCCTCAGGTGAGTGACTTACCTGATGAAGGAGCTATGCTCTGAAAGCTAGAGATTCAAAACAAACCTGTTGGACTTTAACCTAGTGTTCTAAGACTTCTTACTGTGCCCACCCCAGTCCAACGTCGGCACCTCCACATCATTAATAAAACAGATTGGTTTTTTTGGGACATTTAGAATTTTCCAGTCAACTGGCACCACCCTGGAGGGATCAAAACCTAGTACTTTTGCAATTCTTGACCTTACTTCCCCCAATATCCTCAGGCAGGTCTCATGCAGTCCTGGTTCTTAATCAACATTTATGCACCCAAAGATCCAATATCTCCTGATTAAACATTAGCCCTTCCAGTGTCTGAACTACTTCCTCTTCCACTATGATTGTTCCTCGCTACTGATGCAAAGTACTCAGTACCTCAAGTCATGTCCTCTGCCTCCACACGTGGTTCTAATTGGCCTCACTCCCCCTTTTTACCGTCCTTTTACTATTTTTATGCCTATAGAAACCTACAGACAATGAGGCAGCGAAGTGGCGCAGTGGATAGCACTGCCGCCTCACGGTGCCGAGGTCCCAGGTTCGATCCCGGCTCTGGGTCACTGTCTGTGTGGAGTTTGCACATTCTCCCTGTGTTTGCGTGGGTTTCGCCCCCACAACCCAAAGATGTGCAGGTTAGGTGGAGGACTGGCCACGCTAAATTGCCCCTTAATTGGAAAGAATTAGGTGGGTACTGTAAATTTATAAAAGAAAAAACCTACACACAAGTGACGCATTGTTATTAGACCAGTTCAACATACTGGTATCAAAATACTGTTAGGAAATTACACTTAAACCAGTATAGTTCAATGTGCTAATATACTTCTTGAGGCAATGTGTAGCTCATCCTCTTCATTTTCTCCCACAATTCTCCATCACAGACCTGTCACCATTGGTATTTTAATTTACAAGGTAATGTGAAATACTGGTGCAAAGCATAGATCATAGGGACATGGGAGCGGGCCTCTTTTTATAGCTCCTTCAAAGACCTGACAATAATGATGGGCTGAATGACCCGTGCTGTATGAAATTATTGGATTACAAATTTAGAGGTTCACTTTTGTTCTCCAGTTATGAGGTTTTTTGCCTTTTCCTCATTCCAGCAGTTTCCCCATTATGTGTCACACAATTCCCAGGTCATTACCTCTTCCTTCCTGGGGAATTTCCAGCTGTGCCGGACTATGTTCCCTCTATAGATACCATACCTTGTTAGGTCCAAGCAGCCCAGTCAATTCTGCTCAATAATTTTTACACTTGCATGTCTGGGTTAAGTAGTAATTGGGACAACAGACTTTGCATTAGAATTGGGGGGGGGGGGGGGGGGGGGGGGGGGGGAGAGCAAAATCCCAACAAACTTAAGGGGAAAGCAAAGAAACTAAATATGGTCACTGTTTTAATTACCTCCTACAAAGGAGCATCTCAGTCAGCTTCATGTCATAATAATGCAAGTTGATGCACTCCATTGCTGACTACTCAAGTTGGGCAGCACGGTAGCACAAGTGGTTAGCACTGTGGCTTTACAGCACCAGGGTCCCAGGTTCGATTCACCACTGGGTCACTGTCTGTGTGGAGTCCACACGTTCTCCTCATGTTTGCGTGTGTTTCCTCCGGGTGCTCCAGTTTCCTCCCACAGTCCAAAGACATGCAGGCTAGGTGGATTGGCCATGATAAATTGCCCTTAGTGACCAAAAAGGTTAGGAGGAGTTATTGGATTACGGGGTAGGGTGGAAGTGAGGGCTTAAGTGGGTCGGTGCCGACCCGATGGGCCAAATGGCTTCCTTCTGCACTGTATGTTCTATTACAGATGTGAGCAAAAAAAGAAAAAGCACAAATTAAAATTAGGTTTGGAACAACTGCAAATTACGTAATGGTGCTGTTGAATTCAAACATGTTGTACCAAGGAATGAATAATATGCTGGCACTGCACTCTATATGAAGGGAGTCTTTTAGTCTCATTAAGATTGACATAAGGAGGCCTGGCGCATTCCCTCCAGAAGCAGACTTAAATAAAAGCACAAAACTAATCAGTGAGACAGACAACTGAAGTGCTACTTGACGTGCAGGCAGCAATCTAAAGCAGTCTCTCTCTTGTCCGGATAAGATGCGAGGTGCAGGGCGATGACACAAAAACAACAAGCTCCAAACATGAAGCCACAAACTGACGCGGGTCTTTATTTGAAAACAAATAAATGAAATAGTGACACCTCCATGGTTTAAACTTGGGAGACCCACATCACATATGTAGCAAAATTAGTATTTTTACTACAATAGTACTTGATCCATTGCCATTACATCCTCCCCATGTGATCACTGATGCTATATCCATTACTCTCACAGCATCTGCCTATGTCATTTCCCCCCCCCCCCCCCTTTCCACAATCCAAGGATGTCCCCTTTCCCCTCCGCCTCCTCTCCCATACAGCCCCCCCCCCACCTACCCTCCTTTGAAAGCCATCGCGCCCATCCCCCCTGCCCTGGAATGGTACCTTCCAGCCATCAACATCTTTTAAACCGTCTCTCAACAGAGGTCAGTATTTTTCAAAAGGGATGAAAATAAAGTGAAGGGAACAGAAAGAAATGACCTTGTTGTAAATGCATAGCAGCAGTTGCAGACTTTCGATTTAAACAGCATTTTATTTTCTAAACTATGTTGCAATTGCATTACACATGGGCCAAAACTTAAAAAGCATCATGGCTGTATCAAGCATACCAAGCTTAACTACAGTCCTGATCTGCAACTCCATTCAGATATTCTGTACCATAAGGTTTCAATTTGAAAATCTCATTAAAACAAAAGGAAATGATAGAAGACCAAAGATTGTTCTGGGTAGATTTCAAAGGAAATTCTGTATCCAAATATCGAGCCTAATCTCACCAACAACCCTCCCAATCACATCAGCATGGTCAAGGTCAGAACATTCACATCTCCGCACATATTGAGTGAATTGTTTCAAACCCGTAACAGCTTAATTGTAGAACAGCTCAACAGTTTGAATCAAAACAAGGTGATAAAATGTAACAGCGTCACAAGACAGAATGCATTTACTTGCTGTTGAGAGTAAATTTAAAAGGATTGAAGTCAATACAGTACTCAGGATTGTTTGAATGGGGAAAGTTCCCTCAAGTGTTGAATAGGGCAAATGAAAGTTGTACAGAGCAGTGTCACAAATCTAATCCCCTGGGCAGACTTAACTGAACTCAGGTGGAGCAGTAAAAAGGGGCCCGTACAATTGGCTTTAGCGACAACAGAAACAGTCCAATACTTGAACCCTAGGCACACATAACAATAGGCCCTTGGGCAAGTCAGAGGCACATACAGGCATAACCCCAGAATGTGACTGCACACCAAAGGCAGGACAATGGGAACAAAATGATAGGCAACAGTTGTGAAAATAACCTGGCTAATATCAATTCATTCTCCAAATTTGCTGGGCTATATCACTTTACTCCTCCAGTCAAGCAGCCTGCCTTTACCCACTGCCCAGACTTATACAAGAGGAATGGATGAGGTACTGGGCACACCCTCCACACACATGGGACCGATCAAGACAAGAAAGTCTCTGATTCTGGAAAGCATGCATTTCAAATGGCAGAGTTATCAAGCAAAAATAAATACTAAATTTTCTCTAAACTTGGCATTTGCATCTTTACTATTTATTGAACAATAGAAATTAAAAATCTCCCTAGTTTAAAACATCTTTTAGTTTAACAAAGATTGGTGCATCCACACTGAACTTCGTATAATTCTTTTTACTACCCTTAATAGATCTGAACATAAGACATGGGAGCAGTGAATCAGAGCCTGCTGTCATTCTGTTAGATGGTTGAACTTCTACACCCTATCCCATTTCCCTCAATTCCCTTAGTATCCGCCCACTCCGAAAACCAGTGCTCTCAGTCTTGAATATACTCATCTATAGCCTTCATCATTCACAACCTTCTGAAAGACAACATTTTTCCTTCTCCCGCTCTCAATTCTATACTCTGCAGCTAGTTCAAACAGCATCCAACATTTACCCTGCTTACCCCTTAAGTAAGTGTAGGTCTGAAATCAAATGCCCTCTCATTCTTCTGAACTCCATCCTAATCAATCTCTTTGTAGAAGATTCAATCTAATGAATCTTCAATGCACCCCCTCGAAGGAAAATATATCCTTCCTTAGGTGGGAGAATTATACAGTGTATAAATTACATTCCAAATGTTGTCTCACAGCCCCATAAAACTGCAAGATATCCTTACACTTATACTCTAACCCCCTTGTCCATTCCTAATTGCTAGCTGTACCTATATTTCAAGGATAAGGATAGCCAAATCCCTCTGAACACCAACATTTACAGATCTGTCACCTTTGGGGCTGGTTTAGCACAGTGGGCTAAACAGTTGGCTTGTAATGCAGAACAAGGCCAGCAGCGTGGGTTCAATTCCCATACCGGCCTCCCTAAACAGGCGCCAGAATGTGGCGACTAGGGGCTTTTGACAGTAACTTCATTGAAGCCTACTTGTGACAAGAAGCAAATTATTATTTTTTAAAAACTACTCTGCTTTCCAATCTACCAATGTAGACAAATTATACTCCATCTGCCACCTTCACTGGTCTATATCCCTTTCCAGCCTTTCTGCATCCAGACAGCATGCTTTCCCAACCTGTCAGTAAACTATAATAATTTGCATTCAGTCCCCTTATCTAAATCAGCGACACAAGCTGTAAATATCCGAGCCCTAAACACTGATCCCTGTGGCACTCGCAATCCTAAATATAAAACATTTATTCCAATCTTTAATCCAAGTTGCTTTATTACTCTCAATCCCATGAGTTCTAATCTTCTGTAACAACCTCTGACGCGGTACCTTATCAAGTTCCTTCTCAAAATCCAAACATGGTTTCCTTTATCTATGCTTCCAGTTACAGCTTCAAAAAAAAGTACACCGTTTCATTGCTCGGCACAACCTCGAGGGCCGAAGGGCCTGTTCTGTGCTGTACTGTTCTAAGTTTCCATCATGAAACCATATCGACTCCAGCTAATCATATCCATTGCCCAAATTACCTGATGTACTAATGTTCCTCCCTATCCTTAGATACCCTGGTTACAGAGAATGAGCGCTCAAGTCTGTCCATCCTAACCATTCCTTGCAGCTCAATACACAAGAGCATAAACCAAAAAAATAAAGTAGCAATGCCTGGGGAGTCAGAGCATCAGGCAAAATGGAGAGAGTTTGAAACTCAAGCCCCCGGCAAAACAGCACGAGAGGATTAAAAGAAACGCAGCATAAAGGAAACCAGGAAACCAACATTCTGACAACAGAAATTCACAAAAGGATTATGCAATAAAGTAGGCACCTGTAAAAATACTATATAAAATTCTGTCATGCGCCACGGTCAAAGGTAAAAATAGCTGAACTCCGACATATGGACCACAATCACATGCTTGAGTGAAATGTAATTATATATTACTCAATAGCCAAATTTTAAACATAAAGAGAGCACTGTGCAAAGCACAGCCTTAAATTTGAAGTACTATGATGCAATATATTTAGGTCTGTAGGCTGGGACTAAAAATAATCACAAATATACATTTGAGTGGTAGTCACCACAAGCCACAAAATCACAAATCAAGTTTAATAAGTGTCATCCACATGAGAAGTGGCAGAAATGCTGACATATTTAGTTTAAAAGTGCGTGCACACTTTTTTTTGCAGTTCTCAAGGTAGTGCCCTATTTTACTAACCATTTCGCACACTGACTCCAAAGCTGCTCTTCAACCAACAGTTGGAATGCAAGACGATGGCACCCACGTTTACTAGCCCTATGGGCAGAGACACGATCTGCACTGGTTGCTTGTGCACTGACACTGTAAGAGAAATCGGCTTGGAGGGGAGGTTGAACAAGACAACGAGAATCAGACTACGGAACTGAAGCTGAAAATGTTTCGTGGGCAGCACGGTAGCACAAGTGGATAGCACCATGGCTTCACAGCACCAGGGTCCCAAGTTCGATTCACCACTGGGTCAGTGTGTGTGCGGAGTCTGCACGTTCTCCCCGTGGGTTTCCTCCGGGTGCTCCGGTTTCCTCCCACAGTCCAAAGTCGTGCAGGTTAGGTGGATTGGCCATGATAAATTGCCCTTAGTGACCAAAAAGGTTAGGAGGGGTTATTGGGTTACGGGGATAGGGTGGAAGTGAGGGCTTAAGTGGGTCGACGCAGACTTGATGGGCCGAATGGCCTCCTTCTGCACGGTATGTTCTATGTTTACAAGGTCAGATTCAGCGAATCCTCCCAACTGGTTCAACCCATTGGGTTACCTGCTTCTAGAGAATATGCCTCGTCAGCAGAAACCATGACAATCTCCCCCAGCAGCGCAGCGAGGGAATTAACTATTTTACAGTGCTGCAGCTTAATTGTGGACAATATTGGCTCCTATTCTCTGGAGAATTATATTTGAAATGAAATGAAATGAAAAGAAAATCGCTTATTGTCACAAGTAGGCTTCAAATGAAGTTACTGTGAAAAGCCCCTAGTCGTCGCATTCTGGCGCCTGTTCGGGAGGCTGGTACGGGAATTGAACCGTGCTGCTGGCCTGCCTTGGTCTGCTTTGAAAGCCCTGTGCTAAACCAGCCCCATAATTTATTTAATCTATTAAAATATTTTTTTGTTTTTTAAATTCATTTTTTTCAAATAACGGGGAATTTAGCCTGGCCAATCCAGCTAACCTGCACATCTTTGGGTTGTGGGGGCAAAACCCACGCAATCACAGGGTGGGGGGAGGGAGGGAGGAGGAATGTGCAAACTCCACACAGACAGTGACCCAGAGCCGGCATCGAACCTGGGACTGAGGCAGCAGGGCTAACCCACTGCGCCACCGTGCTGCCCTATTAAAATATTTTTAGTTTAACAACTTTTGTTCTTGCACATATTTAGTGCACTGCTGTTTCACCATCAGCATATTATCAATTTCTCCTTAGCATAACTTAAAAATCTTGAACAGATTTGTAAAATTAGCCCTCTTGAAATTAGGGACAAGTGTTAAATTTGTCAGTAGTCTTTGCTTGAAGATCAGTGGAGATAATCACTTGGATGCACAGTGGACCGAAAAAAACCTCTCTCTAAATGTCAGCAAAACCAAGGAACTGATCATCGAAGCGCAGTACGACACACGGCCCCATCTACATAAATCGTTCCGAAGTAGAGATGGTCGATAGCTTTAGGTTCCTGCGGGTCACCATCAACAGTCTTTCCTGGTCCACTCACGTTGATACAACAGTCAAGAAAGCCCAACATCATTACTTCCTACGGAAGCTGAAGAAATTCAGCATGTCTGCATCGACTCTCACAAACATCTACAGATGCGCCATAGAGAGCATCCTATCCGACTGCGTCACAGCTTGGAATGGCAACTGCTTGGCCCAAGATCGCAAGAAACTGCAGAGTGTGGTGAACTCATTCCAACACATTACACAAGCTTGCCACCCTCGTATTGATTCTGTCTACACCTCCCACTGCCTCAGGATGGCAGACAGTATTGTCAGAGACCCATCACACCCAGGTTTTGCCCTTTTCCAGACCCTTCCATCAGGCAGAAAATGCACAAATCTGAAGACCTGCACATCCAGACATAGAAACAGCTTCTTCCCCACAGCTACTAGACTCCTCAATGAGTCTCATCTCAGACTGATCTGCTCCCTGCAAGACACTATTCACGACGTCCTATGGTGCTCTTGCTCATGTATTTGCTTTGTTTGGCCCTTATTCCGCACTATGAACCACGTACTTATTTGCCAATGTACTTTGTCGACTACTGCGTACGTCCCCTTGGCCGCAGAAAAATACTTTTCACTGTACTTCGGTACATGTGACAATCAATCAATCAAGTCCAACACTGCACTGGGGCTTTTGCTTAAGCACAGACAGATGAACAATTAGAAATGCTCCCTATTTCTGGTCTAAAATAAAACACAATAGGGAAGGAAGCCCATGTTTCGAGCTATCTTCAGTGACAAATATCAGGGCCAGACAACAGAGACATTACTATCTATACAGTACTGAATAATGGAGACAAAGATATCGTACAAACTATAATATCTTCGGAAATCAATAAATGTCTATGAAAAAAGCAGCTGCAAAACTTTCCACAAAGGAAAGCAACAAGACATCGGAGGGCAGGAAATGTGGGTAGAACCACCTTGGAGGGAAAAATGTGCAGAAAGGCACAAAAAAAAAAAGGAATAATAATCAGATTTGAATATGAAACAAGCTCCTAAACAAATCCCTACACGTGTACTTATTCATGGAGGCTGTACCCAATCTGAAATTAGTATCTCCAGATGAAAAATTAAATCAGCTCCTGCGACAGAATGGCATCATTTGGGTTCCATCACCAACCATGACATGTCACATGAAGCACAAACCCATTGCAGTAAACATCAAACTGAGTTACAATGTGGGAGAGTAGCAATCCACCTTGGGTTAGAAATTGAACACATGTGGCTATTTACCATACCAAAGAGACAATGAACTCCTCCAGCTTAATTCAGACTCACAGAATAATATAGTGCAGAAGAGGTCCTTTGGCACATCAAATCTGCACCTATGGATGAAAAACACCTGACCTGTCGACCGAATCCCATTTGCCAGCACTTGGCCCATAGCCTTGAATGTTAAGATGTGCCAAGTGCTCATCGAGGTACTTTTTAAAGGATGTGAGGTAATCTACCACTACCATTCTCCAGGTCAGTGCGTCCCAGACCGTCACCAATCTCTGGGTGAAGAGATTTTATCTAGTGTCCCTACAACTAGGGTTAGTTGTGTCCCCTCGTAACTGACCCTTCAAATAAGGGGAACAGCTGCTCCCTATCCACCCTGTTCATGCCCCTCATAATCTTGTACACCACGACCAGTTCGCCCTTCAACCTTTTGTGCTCTAGCGAAAACAACCCAAGCCTATCCAACCTCTCTTTACGGGCAGCACACACGGTAGCACAGTCGCTAGCAGCTCCAGGGTCCCAGGTTCGATTCCCAGCTTGGAGTCTGCACGTTCTCCCCATGCCTGCGTGCGTTTCCTCCGGGTACTTCGGTTTCCTCCCACAGTCCAAAGATGTGTGGGTTAGGTGGATTGGCCATGCTAAATTACCCTTAGTGTCCAAAAAGGTTGGGTGGGGTTACTGGGTTGCAAGAATAGGGTGGAGGTGTGGGCTTGAGTAGGGTGCTCTTTCCAAGAGCCGGTGCAGACCCAATGGGCCGAATGGCCTCCTTCTGCACTGTAAATTCAAATTCTATGATAACTTAAATGTTCCACCCCAGGCAACATCCTGGTGAATCACCTCTGCACTCCCTCCAGTGCGATCACATCATCTTATAATGTGGCGACCAGAATTGCACACAGTACTCCAACTGTGGCCTCACCAAAGTTCTATACAACTCCAACATGACCTCCCCGCTTTTGTAATCTATGCCTCAATTGATAAAGGCAACAGTCCCATATGCCTTTTTTCACCACCCTATTAACCTGCCCTTCTGCCTTCAGATCTATTGGCAAACATTCCTAGGTCCCGTTGTCCTTGAAACTTCCTGTAAGGTTACTCAGATCTTTGGACTGGGAGAGGTGGTTTTATGTGAAGAATCAAAAATACTTAGTTTACAGCAGTAAAATGAAAAATTAACTACGAGATTGTAGAACCACAGTTACATTCTGGGTATATAATGCGGCACGGTAGCACATTGGTAGCACTTTTGCTTCACAGCGCCAGGGTCCCAGGTTCGATTCCCGACTTGGGTCACTGTCTGTGTGGAGTCTGCACGTTCTCCCCGTGTCTGCGTGGGTTTCCTCCGGGTGCTCCGGTTTCCTCCCATAAGTCTTGAAAGACATGCTGTTCGGTGAATTGGACATTCTGAATTCTCCCTCTGTGTACCCGAACAGACGCCGGAATGTGGCGACTAGGGGCTTTTCACAGTAACTTCACTGCAGTGTTAATGTAAGCCTACTTGTGACAAGAGTATTATTATATCTTCACCTGGTACCCATTTATTTTTGAGCAGGAGTGATCAGGGGTGGTGGGAAAAAAATTCTGAAGTGATTTGTCTGCAATCCCAGGTGCACTGATCTGGAACAGTGCCATGCTGGTAGTAAAACTAACTCGATATTATTGCTTTACCAGCAGCCATGTAGGAGGTGACAATAGTAAATACATTAAAATTTTCAAGAGCAAGATGGAGAGAATATTTTTCAAATTTGCATCTCAGGATGTGGAAGAAAGCAGGTAAATAAAGCTGCTGTACAGGTCAACGAGAATCTAACTGACTGGCGCAACAGGCTCAAGGGGCTGAATAATCAAAACCTGATCTTGTGCGCCAGTCTCAAAAATATTACTGACAGGTCAAGTCACAGCTTAGGTTCTAAATGACAACCTCCTAAATGTTTATAATTTGCACCCACAAAGACATTATAAAGTGGAGAGTTGCATTGAGCTGAGACTGTTAACATTCTGCAGACCCATTATATTTCACCGAAACCCTCATTCACTGTCAGTTGATCAACTAGCATTATGAAATGAACATTCTTTCCATCACAAGACTGAGCAGTATGGAAAACTCAGCCATGTCTGTGGATTTCTGAAAGATTATTTGCATGACTGGAAGGACACAGTCTAAAGAGTGCGCTCAAACCATTTGAATGTCTCAGCCAACATTTATTATTTAATCAATACCACTGAAACAATTAGCTGGTCATTTATCGCAATACTGTTTATGGGCTCTTGCTGTGTAGCTACATTCAATCACGTCAAAACAGTAACTGCAATTCAAAGGTATTTTGTTGGCAGTAAAGTGCTTAGGTTTGCTTCAGAGGTCATGAAACGTGGTTACAAAAACCTGTGCGTCAAATTTTTCATAAAGAGAATTACTCCTCAAGTCACTTCAATTAAATAGCACCAGTATTTTAAATTTGCCATATGGCTTTTTAAATATTAACTCTCTCCTACCAGAAAGATAAATTATACCTAGCATAAAGATACGGGGCTGGATTCTCCGCCATTGGGATTCTCCATTTTGCCGGCAGCCCGGGGATTTCCTGGCGGCGTGGGACTGCCCCACAATGGGAAACCCCATTGAGCAGCCGGCGAAACGGAGCACCCACTGGCGTGCCGAACCAGAAATCTGGCGCAGCGGGATGGACTATCCAGCCCTTGGAATTTCAGGCAAGGAATTTACAGAACACTTTATGCTACTATAAAGATTTTAATGATCAATTTAAAAGTGTATGTGAACCAGTGATACATCCAGCTGTACAGTTAGCTTATAGATTGTGCAATTAGAGCTAAGCAATATTATCAAGTATTAGTGGTTACAAGTTTATCACTTAATGCAGTGCTGGCAGAAATTTGAGATGATGAATTAAAGAATATCACAAAAAACATATTGGCTGAAGCAATTCTCCCTACGGCTTATTGCCACCAATATGCTAAATAGACTGAGTTCCAACATGCAAGGGGTTCAATCAGCAAGCAGCTACATTCATTCACTGGGGATTTTTATTTCTGGAGAGAGGATCAAAGTGATCATTTTATAATTCAGTACCAGTTACTATCGCATAGTTACCGAAAGAAAGAGAAGTCTAGAACATTCAGCCTTGCTCTAACACTGGAGGGTATTTAAACCCGACAAACATATCAAGCATTCCAAAAAGATGTGTTGAATAAAAAGGCAGTAACAAAATTCCAGATTCTCCAAGAATTCCTCATTAGGGTTAAGCTCTTGAATCAGTTCTGAAAACGTGTATAGATCTGCAGATTGAACTTCCTTTATTTCAGATCCGTGTGACAGTGAAAGTGTACATTGTCAACATACACAACAGCACCTTGCTGGAGGACAATCTTCCGCCAGACCTTTGTGGATAAAATCTAATCAGCTTTTATTTTTCGAAGGAACAAACTTGCATTTCTTCAGCATTTTCCTGGTCTAACGACACTCAAATCAATTTATTGTCAAAGGACATTTGAAGTGTACCACTATTGTGACATGGGAAACTTGGAAGCCATTTTGCACACAGCAAGCTCCCACACACATCAACATGATGATGAGGAGAAAATCTGCTTCAAAAATGTTGGTCAAGCGATAAACCAGAGACCAGGAAGAACTCACCTGCTCTTCAATTATTAATAATAATGATCTTTATTAGTGTCACACGTAGGCTTACATTAACACTGCAATGAAGTTACTGTAAAAATCCTCTAGTCGCCACATTCCGGCGCCTGTTCGGGTACACAGATGGAGAATTCAGAATGTCTAATCCACCTAACAAGCACGTCTTTCGCGACTTGTGGGAGGAAACCGGAGCACCCCGGAGAAAACGCACGCAGACACGGGGAGAACGTGCAGACTCCGCACACAGTGACCCAAGCCGGGAATCGAACCAGAGTCCCTGCCGCTGTTCAGCAACAGTGCTAATCGTTGTGCTACCGTGCCACCCCAATGCTGATGGATCGCACACATCCACCTCAGGGAGGCAGGTTGGGCCTCATTTAATGTGTCATCCAAAGATGGCACCGCCGACAGTGCAGTACCCTCATTAATGTACTGGAGCGTTAGACAAGATCGCGTGCTGAAGTCTCTGGAGTGCATCTTGAACACACAACCTTCTGACTCAGAAGCAAGAATTCTTCCCACTGAGCTGCAACTGACAGCCCTAGTCAAACTTCATTCCCCTGCACTTTCTAGTTTTCTCTCATCGTCACACTAATTCTGATTTTTCTTTCGGGATGCACACAAAGAATGGCCTTTCGAAGGAGGCAGAAAGAATTGCTAGGGCTTATAAATCTGCATTTCAGTTACTGTTGCCACCTTCACGGAAAAGCAACCATGGATGGTTCGGCAAAATTAATTTTTAAGAATTCAAATTGAAAAGCATGAATTCAAGTTACAAAGCTTGAAAGTTCACACAGCACTGGAAAACAATGGAAGCACAAAGAACTATGGCTCATCTCCCCCCACTCCAAACCTGTCACCTGAACAATACTTAATGTATTTATCAGAATGGCAACAGATAATTAACAAAGGTGATACTTACATAATACAAGATTGAAAATCAGCCAATTGCAGAGGAACATGCGACTGACAACTTATCAGAATTAGCAGCCATCTGCTGTACTATGAAATCACAAACAACAATATGCCCATGGGTGCAGTGGGCCAGTGGAGAACACCACAACAGTTGAGCTACGCAGTTGCAGAGTGTCACTGCAACGTCAAGAGTCTTGACAGTTTGAGAATTAAGAGGGGAATGAAGCAAGAATCAGAGGAACAGAAAAATGAAAACCCGCAATGAAACCACATACTGTTCGTCTTTTCTTCCCAACATTTTACAATTCAATCTTTTCCATGTTAATCTCCATCGTTCTGCCGCTTTCTCTATTCCCAAAGGAAAGGGATGAACGAAACAGACGTTTCATCAAGGTTGTGAAGGCTATGTATAGGATTCAGAAAAGTTCCGAGGTGGCTGGGCCAGTGGAAGTTATGGAGTCAAAACTAAATATTTCACTCTAGCGGAGGGAAGGGGAGAATGGTGAACCCCCTATCAGTGGCTGACAGTACAAAAACTCCAGCATGGATAATATATTGAAATTGCAACATCTTGGTCAGCTCAACCCTCCCTCAGTATTGCACTGAATAGCCAACCTAGACAAAGTGCTGAAATGAAGACACAGGGTGGGGAAGGAGAGTTGGAACTCAAAACCTTTTGATACAACCCAACACCAAGATCGGAGATCATCAAAATGCTCAGTGGGTTAACAAGCTAATACTATGCCCAGTAAATGGCAAGACTTTTTTTTTGAATTTAGAGTACTCAATTATTATTTTTTTTTAACAATTAAGGGACAATTTAGCGTGGCCAATCCACCTACCCTGCATACCTTTGGGTTGTGGGGATGAAACCCACGCAGACATTAGGAAAATCTGCAACCTCCACACGCACAGTAACCCAGGGCCGGGATTTGAACCAGGGTCCTCAGCGCCGCAGTCCCAGTGCTAACCACTGCTCCGCATGCCACCCTGTAATGGCAAAACTGACCAAATCTCAAAAGCAGTTTCCAGAAGGGGTCACAAATTCCTTCCGGCAATTGCAATACTGAATGAAAATACTCCCCTAATTCCATATAATTCCTCTATTCCATGTACTGTGATATTTATTTATGGACTGAGGAGCGATCTGCTGAATGGTACAATGTTTCAATCTGCAATCTTTTCAATCTGCAATTTCTTTCGCCTCGCTCTTCTTTGGGTAGGGAGGGAGAGGAGAGACCGCGCGAGCCAGACAATGCACGAGAGAGACAGCGCGTGACAGAGAGCCACACACAACCAATTCCATCATCTCGCCCACACCATCCTATTCTTCCCGTGTCACCCCTCATGAATCTACACACACCTTACAAGACAATGGAACAAAATGCATTTGTGTATTCAGTGGAAACGCATAGGCCAGACTGATTGATTACGGTCCTGGGAAGAGATACCTTTGAGACTTTTAGTACAATTAAATCCATGACAATAAAGAAACTAATGAGGAATGTTTGACCAGGTGGCTTTGAAAGCAGATATCAAGATCATTTACATATACAAGAATAATAAGCTTCCGTTTTACTGTCCAGAAACCGGACAGCAGTTCACACACACCAAGATGGTGGTACATTTCGAATTTAAACTTCCAGCGCACTGTTCGCATCAATGTCAGAAAGGTCATTAAAATTATTTATAACCAAAGGCAACATTACATGTCAAGTACTCTAGGTTGCTGAACACATTTAGTTGTGTCGTATCAGAGACTGCAGGCTCAAATTCGTGTCACCGAGTCTTCAATACTTTGGGCAAACTTCAAGTTTCTTTCCATAGACTCAAGCTAAATCGAAAAAGTAACAGCTGAGCAATCAATTCAGAATTCTCGGATACAAAAGCAAATACTGCAGATGCTGGTAATTTGAAGTAAGAACAGGAAATGTTGAATCTATTCAGGGTCAGGCAGTACCCACGGAGGCCGAAACAGAGTTAACGTTTCATGTCAACGGCCTTTTATCAGAACTGGGAAAAGTTAGAAATGTTAATAGCTTTTATGAAAGTGAAAGATGGGAGAATGGGAAAAAGAGCAGAGGGGGAGAGCTGTGACAGGGTGAAAGAGAGAAGAGATTAAATAATAATTATCATCTTTATTATTGTCACAAGTAGGTTGACATTAACACTGCAATGAAGTTACTGTGAAAATCCCTTGGTCGCCACAATTAGGCTGTTTTATTTGTAAGTGGGATCTGGGCTTCGCTGGGCTGGGTCAGCATTGCCCTTGGCATGAATGTCTTCTTCAGCCATTTCAAAGAGCCAGCCACGTCGCTGTGGGTCTGGAGTCATATGCAGGCCAGACTGGGTAAGGACGGCAGATTTCCTTCCACAATTAATATAATAATCTTTATTGTAACACTGCAATGAAGTTACTGTGAAAAGCCCCTAGTCACCACACTCCGGCACCTGTTCGGGTACACAGAGGGAAAATTCAGAATGTCCAATTCACCTAACAAGCACGTCTTTCGGGACTGTGGGAGGAAATCGGAGCACCCGGAGGAAACCCATGCAGACACAGGTAGAACGTGCAGACACCGCACAAACAGTGGCCCAAGCAGGGAATCGAACCTGGGACCCTGGCGCTGTGAAGCAACAGTGCGAACCAGTGTGCTACCGTGCCACCCATTATGGAAGAGTTGGTGGTGCAAGGCCGAAGGGACTAATAATGGAACCAGAAACAAAAAAAAACATGTCTGGAAGAGGTGTGAATGGCAAAATGATGAATAGCTGCCACCGGAAAGCAAAACGCGCAAAACCAACAAATCAAAAGGAAACTATACGGGGTAGCGATTACTGTGTGAAACTGTTGAATTCAATGTTGAGCGTAAGATTGTTGAATTCAATGTTGAGCGTGAAATTGTTGAATTCAATGTTGAGCGTGAAATTGTTGAATTCAATGTTGAGCGTGACATTGTTGAATTCAATTTTGAGCGTGAAATTGTTGAATTCATTGTTGAGCGTGAAATTGTTGAATTCAATGTTGAGCGTGACATTGTTGAATTCAATGTTGAGTCCAGAGGTCTGTAGCCTGACTAATTGAAAGATCAGGTACGGTTGCTCAAACTTGTATTGAGTTTCATTGGAACACTGCAAGAAGCCAAAGAATGGCGGCAGCGTGAAAGTACATTGGAAAATTAAAATCTCATGTCACCAGAAGCTCAAGGTCAAGTCTGTGTACTGATTAGAAGTGTTCCCAAAAACAGAAGGGGAGAGGATATTGGGAATGATTGAGGAGGAACCAGGGAATGGCCCCTTCAGAATGTTGGAAGGAGAACAAGTGTTTGGTGGTAGGGTCATGTTGGACGTATCAGAAATAATGGAAGGCGATCAGTTGAATATAGAGGCTGGTAGGATGGAAGGTGAGGATAGTTTGATTTCTGGGATATTATTCCAATCCAGAACATCAGGCAGGTTAGACAAAAATGTGGACTACAACACTTCTTCCCTATACTCCGGTACTAGATCTGGGACAGCACAGTGGCATAATGGCTAGCACTGCTGCCTCACAGCATCAATGACCCGGGTTCAAGTCCGGCCTCGGATGACTGTGGAGTTGCACGTTCACCAAGTGACTGCGTGGGTTTCCTCCGGGTGCTCTGGTTTCCTCCCACAGTTCAAAGACTGTGGGTTGGCAATGATGAAATTGGCTCTTGGATGTCCATGGATGTACAGTTTAGGTGAGGTTATGGGGATAGAGTGGAAAATAGGGCTAGATCGGGTGCGCTTTTACAGGGTCGCATGCGGCCCGCCAAAGGTCTTTATGCGGCCCACCAAGATCAAATTTATTTATTTATTTTATTAAAAGGTTAATGGGGGGGGGGGGGGGGGGGGGGGCTGTTGGGTTACTTACTGGTATAGGGTGGATATGTTGACTTGAGTAGGGTGACATTGCTCGGCACAACATCGAGGGCCGATGGGCCTGTTCTGTGCTGTACTGTTCTATGTTCTACATGAGGCGCCCAGAATCATAAACGGGTGAAGTAATTATTTTACTTAATATACTATGCGGCCCTTTAAAATTGTGAATTTCTGAATGTGGCCCTTGCACGGAAAAGTTTGCCCACCCCTGTTCTAGATCAAACCAAATGCCACCAGGACACATAATCTATTGCATCAAACTCTACCCAGACTGCTCTCTCATTTATCAACAGTACAACGATTAGCTATTCATCAAACTGTCCTCTTAGGATTCCAATAGGCTATTGAACTTACTCTTCCTCCTCCCTACATACATCACACATTTTTGATTGAGCATCAGTAGTGAATATTGCGTGTCTATCATCTTGCCAAATAGTGGCTGCTTTGGCAGGTGGATAGATTAGAACAGACAATCTGTTCCCTGGATCATCTAGTCCATCATTATTTTGATGACTCAAAACAATGGCAGTCCAGCGATTAAATGTCCGCTGGAAGTAGAGGAAAACAGAATTTACCCTTAAAATCAGAGCGATGCTGGACCTTGTAAACATTAGCCAGAATAGCAGAGTACTCTGTCGACACTTCAATCTGGTCTTTCAGGTGTTTTACAGACTAACCTATTAGAATAACACTAAACTAAAGATGCAAAATGTCCTTGCGTAATGCCAAAAGATGACTGTCAAAGTCAGAGCAGCTGTGCATATTGCATAGTTACCACAATATTAATAATCAATATTTTGAGGGCTCCAGTAATCCAACAGATGTTGTTGGATAACTTTTGAAATTGCATCACAAAAGCTAAAACTGGTTGTCGCAGGGAAACGGGTTTTCGCTGAAATTGCCGATGGTGTAAGATGCATTACCCCTGTACACAACCCCTGTCTGCATCAACGGGGCCGAGGTGGAAATGGTCGACAGCTTCAAATTCCTAGGTGTGCACATCACCAAAAATCTGTCCTGGTCCACCCACATCGATGCTACCACCAAGAAAGCACAACAGCTCCTAATACTTCCTCAAGAAACTATGGAAATTTGGCATGTCCATATTGATGTACAAACTTTTACAGGTGCACCATAGAAAGCATCCTATCTGGCTGCATCGCAGCCTGGTATGGCAACTGCTCGACCCAAGACCGAAAGAAACTACAGAGAGTCATGAACAGCGCCCAGGCCATCACATGATCGCCTCCCATCCATTGACTCTATCTACACCTCCCGCTGCCTGGGGAAAGCAGGCAGCAGAATCAAAGACCCCTCCCACCCAGCTTATTCACTCTCCAACTTCTTCCATAGGGCAAGAGATACAAAAGTCTGAAAACACGTACAAACAGATTCAAGAACAGCTTCTTCCTCGCTGTTACCAGACTCCTAAACGGCCCTCTTATGGACTGATCTGATTAATACTACACTACTGCACGCGTCACCCGATGCCGGTGTCTAGGTATTTACATTGTGGACCTGGTGTTGCCCTATTATGTTTTTTTTTTCATGTACTAAACGATCTGTTTGAGCTGGTCGCAGAAAAATACTTTTCACTGTACCTCGGTACACGTGACAATAAACAAATCCAATCCAATTACCTTTTAAAAATACATCTATCTCTATAAAATATATACATAACGTTAGATCTCAATGCACCCTTCATTTATATAATCACACTAGGTTTCTATCATGCTTTGTTGATTTTATTTGTGAATTATATAGTACAGCCAGTTTTGACTCGATTGATACAATGGCCACTGTTTTGGGTGCATACACAAGGAAAGACCATTCAACCCTTTAACCTGGTCTACCATTCAGTGATATGTGGCCGATCTGTATCCTAACTCCATTCACCTACCGTGGCTGAATATCTCTCACTATCCTTATCTAGGAAATAATTGAGCTACCATTTATGGCTTTTGGTGGAGCAAGTCCTACACCACCGATATGCTGGAGGAGACGAGTAAGCGCTGGAGAGACCATAGACTGGGGGGACTTGTGAGGACATTGAATTTTGGGGAGATTCACCGTGAAGCAGATTGGAGATATGTGGGCGTAGACATATATTGTTTGGCTTTGTGTATATTATCCACTATTTAGCTTTTTTGTGCTAAAGTGGAATTTTTTGTGGGGTTTTGCCCTCTCAGCATTGGGAGCACTGTTGGAGAGGCATTAAAGTGTGGGGGTGATGGTGGGCAGAGGTTATGGATATATATATTTCTTTTAAATAAATTTTATTCAGATTTTCACAAAATATCAATAACAGAAAATATTAACAATTAAGAAACAACCCAACCCACCGAAACGACCCCCGGGCTGCTGCTGGCCTCTTTTTTTTCCCTACCGTTCTGCCAGGAAATCCAGGAAAGGCTGCCACCACCTGCAAAACCCCTGTACTGATCCTCTCAGGGCAAATTTCACCCTCTGCAATTTGATGAACCCCGCCATATCGTTGATCCAGGCCTCCACGCTTGGGGGCCTCGCATCCTTCCACTGAAGAAGAATCCTCCACCGGGCTACTAGGGACGCAAAGGCCAGAACACCGGCCTCTTTCGCCTCCTGCACTCCCGGCTCCACTGCAACCCCAAATATTGCGGGTCCCCAGCCTGGCTTGACCCCTGGATCCTACCACCCTCGACACCGTGCTTGCTACCCCCTTCCAAAATTCCCCCAGCGCTGGGCATGCCCAGAACATATGGGCATGGTTCGCTGGGCTCCCCGAGCACCTAGTACACCTGTCTTCGCCCCCAAAGAACCTACTCATCCTCGTCCCGGTCATATGAGCCCTATGTAGCACCTTGAACTGTATGAGGCTAAGCCTCGCACATGAAGAGAAGGAGTTCACTCTTTCCAGAGCATCCGCCCACGTCCCCTCCTCAATCTCCTCACCCAGCTCCTATTCCCATTTACCCTTCAGCTCCTCCACCGAGGCCTCGTCTACCTCCTGCATCACTTGGTAGATATCCGAAATCCTGCCCCCTCCAACCCACACCCCCGAAAGCACCCTGTCCTGGACCCCACCACCTGCCGCGTGGCAAACGCCCTTACCTGCATATACCTAAAAATGTTCCCCGGGGGGAGCCCGAAATTCTCCTCTAACTCACCTAGGCTCACAAACTTCCCATCTACAAACAGGTCCCTCAACCTCCTAACACCTTCCCTGTGCCAACTCAGGAACCCGCCATCGATTCTCCCTGGAACAAACTGGTGGTTCCCCCGTATCGGGGACCCCATCGAGACCCCCACCTCCCCCCTGTGCCGTCTCCATTGCCCCCAAAATTTGAGGATAGCCGCCACCACCGGGCTCGTGGTATACCTCGTTGGAGGGAGCGGCCACGGCGCCGTTACAAGCGCCTCCAAGCTCGTGTCCACACAGGACGCCATCTCCATCCTCTTCCATGCTGCCCCTTCCCCGTCCATTACCCACTTATGCACCATCGCTGTGTTGGCAGCCCAATAGTACCCACAGAGGTTGGGCAGCGCCAGCCCCCCCCTATCCCTGCCCCGTTCCAAAAATACCCTTCTCACCCTCGGGGTCCCGTGCGCCCATACAAATCCCGTAATACTCCTGTTGACCCTCCTAAAAAAGGCCTTCAGGATAAGGATGGGGGAGGCACTGGAACAGGAACAAAAACCTCGGGAGCACCATCATCTTGACTGACTGCACCCTGCCCGCCAGCGACAACATGTCCCATCTTTTAAACTCCTCCTCCATTTGCTCCACCAGCCTTGTAAGGTTAAGTTTGTGTAGGGCCCCCCAGCTCGTGGCTACCTGGACTCCCAGTTACCTAAAGCTCCTCCCCACCCTTTTTAGTGGGAGCCTACCAATCCCCTCCTCCTGGTCCCCCGGGTGCACGATGAACAGCTCGCTCTTACCCAGGTTGAGCTTATACCCTGAGAAGTCCCCAAAGTCCCTGATAATCTTCATCACCTCCGGCATTCCCCCGAGGTTATGGATACATAACGGTGAGTGGGAGGTTTGCCGGGTGCACCCATGGTGCTGGTGAATATATATGTCCCCAATTGGGACAATGCAGATTTCATGAAGAGGGTGCTGGTGGAGGTCTCGGACTTGGACACACACCAGCTGATTATTTGGGGTGGCTTCAATACGATTCTTGATCCTATGGTGGATCGGTCGTGTCCAAAGTTTCTGAAGGTGTCAGTGATGGCGAGAGAGTTGTTGGGGTTATGGAGTGGATGAGAGGGTTGGGCCTGTAGAGGTTTGGTAGGCCGAGGGCAAAGGAATTTTCTTTTACTTTGGGAAGTGCACCAGATGTATTCCCGGATCGATATTTTTGTCCTGGATAGAAATTGCTGGCAGGGATTGTTGGGACGGAATATTTGGCAAATGTGTTGGATCACGCATCGCACCTGATGGACCTTCATGTGAAAAGGGGGGTTCCCAGCGCCGCAGTGGAGATTGGATGTGGGGTTGTTGGTCCATAAAGTGGTCTGTGAAAAGATTGGGGTGGCTATATGCAACAATTTGAAGCACAATAAGAGTGATGAAGTCTCGCTGTGGGAAGTCAGGGGAGAATTTATTTCAACCAGGGCGCACAGGGAGAACGTGGAGCGGGAAGAAAGACAAAGATTGGTGGAGGCCATTCTGGAGGTGGACCCGAGGTAGCTGGCGCCGCCGCAGAAGGGGTTGCTGAAGGAGAGGCAGAAGCCCCAAATGGAGTTTGAGTTGATGTCTACGTGGAAGGCGGTGGGGCAACTGCTGTGGGCCAATGTATGAGTATTGGGGAAAATCCAGCAGGATGCTTACGCAGCAACAGAGATGGGTGGATGAAAGATTCAGGGGTGTGAGGTGATCACTGGGGCAGTGGAAGTGAATGGGGTACTTGAAGCCTTTTATCAGGGACTGTATAGTTCAGAGCCTCCGGTGGGGAATGAGGGCGTGAGGAAGTTTTTTGATAGCCTGGATGCCCCAGTTGGTTTGTGGGGTGGGGTTGGGGGAAAGAGAGAGACAGAGATTTAGATGAGGGAACAAAATGTAATATCTCCAAATTTGCAGATGATTTAAAGCTGGGTGGGAGGGTGAGCTGTGAGGAGGATGTAGAGATGCTTCTGTGTGGTTTGGACAAGTTGAGTGAGTGGGCAAGTGCATGGCGGATGTAGTATAATGTGGATCAATGCGGGGTCATATACTTTGGTGGCAAAAACAGGAGGGCAGATTATCTGAATGGCTATAGATTGAGAAAAGGGATTGTGCAACGAGATTTGGGCGTCCTTGTACACCAGTCAATGAAAGAGCAGGTACAGTAGACAGCAAGGAAGGCAAATGGTGCGTTGGCCTTCATAGAGAGAGGCTTAGACTACAGGAGCAGGGATGTCTTGCTGTAATTATAACGGGCCTTGGTAAGACCACACCTGGGATAGTGTGCAGTTTTGGTCTCCTTATTGGAGGAAGGAGGTTCTTGCTATAGAGTGCAGGGAAGATTTAATTCCTGGGATGGCGGGACTGAAGTATGAGTCAGTTAGGATATATTTGCTGGGGGGGGGGGGGATTTCATAGAAACCTATAAAATTCTAACAGGACTAGACACAGTAGATGCAGGAAGGATGTTCCCGATGGTTTGGGGGGGGGGGGGGGGGGGGCAGTTGAGGCCAAAACATTGTACGCTTTCGAGGAGTTAGATATATCTCGAGGCTGAAGGGATCAAAGGATTTGGGGGGGGGGGGGGGAAGAGAGAGAGAGAGAGAGAGAGAAACAGGACTGGATTATGGAGTTGGATGATCAGCCATGATCAGAATGAATGATGGAGCAGGCTCGAAGGGCTAAATGGCCTCCTCCTGCTCCTATTTTCTATACACGGTATTCATTACTAACGCTCAGTCACAAATGTGTCAACTGTCTACTTCACATGCTCTTTAAAGTTATTTCTGTTCTGTATTAGACATTCTACAATTAACAACACTACTCAATCCAGAATCCATTGTCTGAAATCTTCATGTTACTACTGCTAAACAGCGTATTTGACTTCTTCAGTTCTCTGCCCGAAGGCAGGTCTGAACCACATTGCGCCACCTCCATCACAGGTAGGGCAAGTAGGCAGGTCCCTAATCCACCCCAGGCACCAAACTGACCCACAGCAGCCAACCAGCCAACTGAGTTATGTTTGGTGGTGGAAAAGGCTCCAATTTTCCCTCTAATAGATGGCCGCTTTACCACCTGCCATGGCATGTGTCAGACGGATTTACAAGTTGATACTCAACCCGAGTGGCCGCATTATGGTCACACCTTCCTTGGCCATCAAGGCCTGGAGTGGGACTTGAACCTGGAACTTCTAGCTCAGAGGTTGGGGGGGTGCGGTGGGTTGTGAAAACCCACTGCACCGAAAGAATGCATGCATTTTCAACTACAAACACGGAAAGGTCAAGGTATGCGAATACGCAGTCTCGGCTCCAAACAACTCAGCTAGTAAATGCACTAGCCAGGAGGAACAGAGTCAGCAGGTTTAGGAAAGTCCCAGGCTCGATGAACAGAATGTGTTAGGCTAGCTGCTCCCCACTGAACCACCAGTGGGAATATGGTAATCAGAGCCTCCACGTCCTCAGATTAGAGCAGTTTCCACTGCCAATTGTTACCCAGTAATCCTGCTGCAAAATGCAAGGGCACAAAACACCCAACTCTCATTAAAACATCAAAGGACAACTATTTTAATTATCATAAATTTCATAAGATTGAGGCCCAAGTTGGGTGAACTGACTCACCAGCATCATTGGCTTCTCCCTCGAGTATGTGGATGTCAGTGCAGTCGGCCAGCGAATGCTCTAAGCAGATCTGAAGGAAGCGAGCCTGGGTCCGACTGACCCTCTTCAGCAGAGATAATAGGGCCACCGTTTGCTCACATTCATTCCACCCTTTAAACCACCCAGCTAGCACGCCAACTTGATCCCGAAACATCATGATCGCAAGCCTGCACGATTATCTGTCCCTCTTTCCCTCGAGCTCCAGAACGACAGAAGAGCGTCACATGTTTTCAGCCTGGGTGGCAAGATTATCGACTTTGCAAGAGCCGGTGTCTTTTCTGTCCAAACATTTTGGGGTGATACAATATCTCCTTTCCCTTTTCCTCCACCAACACCCCCCTCCCCCCCCCCCCCCCCCCCCCCACACCCCCCCAGATACAGCAGTCCAGGAGAAACACTGTCAACTGAATGGGAGAAACAACACCAAGCAACTTCTGACAATCGGTTATTAAAAGCTCAGAACTTGCTCATTTTCCTTTCTTCTTGTAGTTCGGGTTTCATGTCGTCACTGTTGAAAACAAAACAAGAAAATTATTAAAATATGAATATACAAAATACACATTTCCTAAGAAGTCCTTTGAGCTAGTTTTCTACAATTCACTTTAATCCCATCTTCTTGCCCACAGAGTGTACTGTGCACCCCACTCTTGGGTCCCTGCCGAAACTGGTCTGAATAAGCCATGTAGCAATAAATTGAGAATTACTCGTTTCCTAAAGTGTTGCAACTAAAATTGGAAACCAACAAAGTGAGAACATTTGGATGTCCCTCCCAACACTTTCTCTCATGCTTCCTCTTGCCCACCAACTTCCCACATACAATAATAATACTAATAATAATAACCGCTTATTGTCACAAGTAGGCTTCAATGAAATTACTGTGAAAAACCCCTAGTCGCCACATTCCGGGGAGGCCGGTACGGAATTGAACCCGCACTGCTGGCATTGTTCTGCATAACAAGCCAGCTATTTAGCCCACTGTGCTAAACCATCGCCCCAGTTTATTAAATTCAGATCATGTTGGACATGCTCAGCAGATCACGAAATAAAGTCCAAGAAAAGTCAGGGATTAACCACATAATAGCAAAACAAGAATGGCCGTTTTGTGGAGCAACTCCTTTCAGCCCACAAACATGACCCGGGGTTTCCAGTCACCGATCAGTTTAATTCCCTACCTTGCTCTCAAACGTTTGTTTGTGCTCTCAGAAGACATCAGTACATCAGTCTGCCATTCAACACCTCCTCTAGACAATCTTTGTTTCTTTCCTTGGGTCACTTACCATTCCCTTTGGCTGTGGACCCTTTTTCATTTAATCTCTTCAGTCCTACTGACCTATCACCGGCCTTCCCTTTCTCTTTTACCCCCACCCCCCGTTTTCACTCGTTTAAAACTTAAACATTTCTAACTATTCTCAGTCATCATGAAAGGTCATCGATCTGAAATGTTAACCATTTCTCGCTCTATGAACGTAGAATGTGCAAACTCCACACAGACATTCTCCCCTTGTCACCCCCACAACCTAAAGATGTGCAGGGTAGGTGGATTGGCCGCCACGCTAAATTGCCTCTGAATTGAAACAAAAGAATTGGGTACCCTAAATTTTTTTAATAGGAGCAGCCCATTCAGCCCGCCTACCCTGCTCCGTGATTCAATACAAACATGGCTGACCAACTCCATTTTCCCGCCTGCTCCCCATATCTCTTAATTCCTCAGAGATCTGTCTGTCCATCTCAGCCTCTCAATGATGCAGCATCAACAACCCTCTGGGGTTGAGAATTCCAAAGATTCATAATCCTTGTGAGTCATGCAATTTCTCCTCCTCCTTGATCCTAAATAATCGCCCCCTTGTACTGAGACTCTGCCCCCCGTGATTTATACTCTCTGACCTGCGGGGGAAGAAATCTCAGCACCTACCCCATCAAGCCCCTTTAGAATTTTGTTGCATTCAATGAAATCCCCTCTCGTTCTTCTAAACTCCAGAGATTATAAACCCAATTTACTTAGCCTCTCATCATAGGACAACCCCTTCATCCCAGGGATCTGTGTTGCACTACCTCCAATGCAAATTTCCTCTTTCTTAAATACAAGACCATAAGACATAGGAGCAGAATTATGTAATTCAGCCCATCGAGTCTGCTCTGCCATTCAATCATGGCTGATATGTTTCTCATCCCCATTCTCCTGCCTTCTCCCCATAATCCCGGATCGCCTTATTAATCAATATCCTATCTATCTCTGTCTTAAAGACACTCTGATTTTGCCTCCACAGACGTCTGCGACAAAGGGTTCCACAGATTCACCGCCCTCTGGCTGAAGAAATTACTCCTCATCTCTGTTTTAAAGGATCATGCCTTTAGTCAGAGATTGAGTCCCCTGGTTCTAGTTTTTCCTAAAAGAGGAAACATCCTCCACATCCACTCTATCTAGGCCTCGCAGCATGCTGTAAGTTTCAATAAGATCCCCTCTCATCATGCGGACTAATGTCTGGGGTTTAGTGGGAGGATGGGATCGTTGTTATTGATATGGGGATTGACATTACATTACTTATTATTGTTTATTGTTGGGTGTAAACTTGGGAGAAAATGTGAAAAAGGAGAATAAAATATATTTAAAACAAAAGATCCCCCCCTCATCCTTCTAAACTTGAAACAGATCCAGAATCCTCAACCGCTCCTCATATGACAAGCTCTTCATTCCAGGGATCATTCTTGTGAACCTCTTCTGGGCCCTTTCCAAGACCAACACATTTCTTTAGATACGGGGCCCAAAACTGCTCACAATACTCCAAATGGGATCTGACCAGAGCCTTATATAGCCTCAGAAGTACATCCCTGCTCTTGTATTCTCGCCCTCTTGACGTGAATGCTAACATTGCATTTGCTTTCCTAGCTGCCGACTGGACCTGCACGTTAACCTTAAGAGAATCTTGAACAAGGGCTCCTCTGTCCCTTTGTGTTTCCGATTTCCTAGCCCTTTTCCATTTAGAAAATTGTCTATGTCTCCATTCCGCCTTCCAAAGTGCATAACCTCACATTTTTCCACATTGTATTCCATCTGCCACTTCTTTGCTCACTCTCCTAGCCTGTCCAAGTCCTTCTGCAGCCCCCCTGCTTCGTCAATACTACCTATCCTCTGTATATCTTTGTATCATCTGCAAACTTCTCCCAGATCGAATGTATATTGTGAAAAGTTGTGGTCCCTGCACAGACCGAGTCACACCATTTGTCACCAGCTGCCATCCTTTATCCCCACTCTCTGTCTTCTGCCAGTCAGCCAATCCTCTATCCACGTCAGTATCTTACCCTTAACACCATGGGCTCTTAACTTATTTAACAGTCTCTTATGCGGCACTTGTCAAAGGTGTCTGGTAATCAAAAGAAATCACGTCCACTGGTTCTCTTTTGTCTAGCTTCCTTGTTACCTCCTCAAAGAACTCTTAACAGCTTCGTCAGACATGACCTCCCCTTGACAAAGCCGTGCTGACTCAGTCCTATTTTATCATGCACTTCCAAGTACTCCGCAAACTCATCTTTAGTAATGAACTCTAAATACGGAGGCCAAGACTGCAAACAATATTCCAGATGTGGTCTCACCAAAACCCTGTACAATTGAAGCAAAGACTTCAGTCTTCTTGTCACTCCAACCCTTTACAATGAAGGCCCAGCTAGTTACCTTGCTAATAGCTTGCTGCACCTGGATGCCAACTTCCTGCATTCCTCATGCAAGCACACCCAAGACTCTTTGAACATCAGCGCTTACAAGGTCTACACCTTTTTAAAAATAGTCTGTATTTCTATTCTTACGACCGAAGTGAATAACCTCACACCTCCCTACATTATACTCATCTGTCATCTTGTTGCCCACTCACTGATGTGCTGAATATCACTGTGTTTTGCTTTTATAACTCCCCATACTCTGCTGGTACCAGCCCTGCAATAACAACATGTATTAACATAGACAGCAGCAGCTGCGCGGAGAATTGTGGGCATAAATTCACAGTTCACTACCTGGATGGGCACAGGTGCAGCCATACTTTACTTCACCACTGACACTGGTAGAAATGTCAGCATGACTTTTCAGGCATTTGGAACTTTACTCGCTTACTCGCAAAAATACGCATTGCCCATTTTTTTGCAACTGTAACTATAATTACATCCAACATACCACTGAAAAAAAATGGGAGCAACCTGGATGGTTTCAATTTATATCACCGATTCCCTTTATGACAATTTTTTTCATTGCACCCAGGACATCATAGGGTGCAACTAAGCAAAGGCCTCAACAAGAATAGGAAGCATGTCTGTTGAGGGGAGATGGTGGTGGGGCGGAGGGTGGTGAAGGGGATGTTAGAATTTACAGTGCAGAACAAGGCCATTTGGCCCATCGAGTCCACACCAGAAAGACCAACCCACCAAAGCCCACACCTCCACCCTATCCCCACAACCCAGTAACCCCACCTAAACTTTTTGAACATTATGGGCAATTTAGTATGTCTGATCCACTTAACCTGCACATCTTTGGACTGTGGGAGGAAACCTACACAGACACTGGGAGAACGTGCAGACCCAAGCTGGGAATCAAACCAGGGACCCTGGAGCTGTGAAGAAAACGTGATAACCACTACGCTATCGTGCGGCCCAATGCAAGAAAGAGATCTAGGTATAACAAAATGCACCGAAGCAAAAAAAATGCTCTATATAAATAGGAATCAGCTGTGTAGATACAGTGTCAAGCATATCAATAATTTTGAACAGTTGAGTTAACAAGCTTTAGGAATATACACGGAAGACAACAGAAAACAAACTCAGTGAATCGCCCCTGAATGAGTGTACACAACTGCCAGCAGACAGAATTCTTCCATGAAACAATATTTTTTCACCCACCCCACCTCACACCTACCCCCTCCCCAGCCCCCATCTGGAGCAGCTATTAAGCCAAAAGTTAACTTCCATCAGCATATGACATCATTCTTTCAGCTACCTACATCTGGCATTCATTAGCATTCAAAGAGTACAACTCAGTGTTGGCACACACTGGATACAGAGAGAGGGAGAAATCTGTATAAAATCACATTGCAAATTACGTGCCCACAGTGTTGCCTTGAAAGGAAACAGGACTTTCGCCATTCAGAGATCTGACTGGAAGGAGAAAGTGCCTGGCTTAATTTTAGAGTATATTTCGCTGTAATTAGGACTTCCAAGTGAATTTTAAAATAGATTTAAAAAACTAAATAATCCACAAGGGTTCAGATGGTGAAGGTGGCAAGCAGCGTTCCACTGAGCAAAAGATTCAACGCTTGATCCTTGGTCTATGCCAAGCCACTGGTCACAATCAGAGCACTGTGCAATGATTGGTTTCATTGTCTGAGAGCAGGGTGGCGTGACAAAGACAGCAAGTCAAGTCTTCCATTCTTGATCATGACCCTTCTGGCAAGAAGGAATAAAGACAGGGTTAGGCCCAGCTACGATTTTCTCCTGCAGTCAAGCAACCTACTGACTCTGCAGGGGGATACATGAAAGCAGAGAAACCTATCAAAGTATTAAGAGAATATCTGGTACCAATGCAACAGGACCTTACGGAAGGAGGGATTAAAAATTAGAATGACAAACCATGGAATAGCTTCGATACAACCTCAAGATTTCAATCACACGAGGAGAGATACTATCCAAAAACACTTGGGCATACCTCCCCCTGGTCAATTTACAGAAACAGTTTAAAAAAGAAACTCCAAGGCATTCAACACTCCTATTTCATGGACCATGGATGGCAGGATGCTTTGCAAAGTATCTCATTTCAAAACTGAAAAAGGAGACAAGGAAACCATTTCAGGACTTCAACGTTTCCACACACACCTCTCCACCAACAATTCTAACTAGGGATCTTAAGGGCCCACAGAACTATGATGTGAAGCTCAACTGTACTAAAAAAGGCCAAATTGAGAATGGCAGGGACCTGGAAGGATGCTGTCTACCTGCCCCCTCAGCTAATGGACGGTGATAGGTGGAGAGAAGTCGGAGTAATGGCAAGAAACGCTCAAACATTTCTATAGGATAACAAAACAAAGAAAATACCAAAAACCTCCATCTCAACCTAAATGACAAACAGTCCGAACATGTGCAGGTTAGGTAGATGGGCGTGCTAAACTGCCCCAAATGTTGGGTGGGGTTGCGGGGATTGAGCGGGGGTGTCGGCCGAGGTGGGGTGCTCTTTCGGAGGGTGCTCTTTCGGAGGGTCGGTGCAGATTCGATGGGCCTCCTTCTGCACTGTAGAGATTCTATGATTTCACAGCGTTTAATATACAATTAGTCCTAATAGATCTCTGTAGGCTGTCACCTTCATTGTTCAATGGGCAATGGCACCACAAAGTATGGTACTAAATCACAGATCAGCTGGACATTAGATCCTGGTCTGAGCAGGGAATGGAGGAAGAAGCACTACAAATGACCTCAAGTGACCATAGGCTAGAGAAGAGAGAAAATTCCAAACAGTTCCTCCTTTTGGTCCAGTAACACCTTTTGGAAAAGGTGTGGATATTAGGCGATGATAAGATTCCTGCATAAAGTCCTCCAAGATTAAATACCCTGTTGTCACTTGGGTTCATATGTAAATTAGCACTTGGGTGAGTAGGAGCAAACCGGACCCTAAAAGTCACCATTTTCAGGAGGGGTGAGGAGAGTATTGACAGTTAAAATCCTTTTACTGAAAGACAAGTCACTTGTTTCATTAGCTACAAAACAATATCAGAACTTGCAGAATATCTAAATCATCACTGAATACGTATAACAACTATTCACATTTACCTATAACAGAATAAAATCTCCCAAAATACTGCAGAGGCATTATATATACATACATATTCTGCACTGTAAATTCTATGATAATCTATGATATTAACAAGTGACACAGCTGCTTAAAGACATCGAAAGGCGGAAAAACAATAGTTTGGTCAAAGGGATATTTTTAGAAGTATCTTAAAGGAGATAAGAAAGGAAGAGGCAGGGAGATACAAGGTGGAAATTGCAGAGTTTCGGGTCGAGGCAGCTCAACTCATAGTTGTCAATGGTGGAGCAATTAAAATAGTAATAATCTTCAGGCTTACATTAACGCTGCAGTTAATGTGAAAAACCCCTAGTCACCATACTCTGGCGCCTGCTCAGGTACACTGAGGGAGAATTCAGAATGTCCAATTCACCTAACAAGCATGTCTTTCGGTACATGTGTGAGGTAACAAGAGCACTGGGAGGAAACCCACGCAGACTTCGCAGAGTGACCCAAGCAGGGAATCAAAAATCAGGTTGCCCCAGAGGCCAGACCCAAAGGAGCCCAGAGATCTAGGCTGGTTGCAAGACTGAACATAATTCCAGAGAAAGGGAAGGGAAAAGGTCAGATCGGAATTTGAAAAATCGAGGCGTGGCTTGACTAGGAGCCAATGTAAATCAGCGAGCATAGGGAAATGGTTAGTGAGACTTGGTGCAAGTTAGGATGTAGGCAGCAGAGTTTAGAATGACCTCAAGTAGACAGAGGATAGAAGCTAGTACATTCGAACAGTGAAGGGTGGAGGTAACAACGGCATAAATGAGAATTTCAGTAGCAGACAAGAAATAGGAGACGACCATACAGCCCATTCAGCCTGCTCCATAACGGCATGGGATCACAGTGGTTAGCACTGTTGCCTCACAGCACCAGGGACCTGGGCTCGATTCCTGCTTGGGTCACTATCTGCAAGCTCTCCGTGGGTGTCTGCGTGGGTTTCCTCCGGGTGCTCTGGTTTCCTCCCGCAAATCCCGAAAGATGTGCTCGTTAGGTGAATTAGACATTCTGAATTTTCCCTCAGTGTACCGGAGGCACCGGAATGTGACAACTCGGGGATTTTCACAGTAACTTAATTGCAGCATTAATTAATGTAAGCAGCAGGGTAGCATGGTGGTTAGCATAAATGCTTCACAGCTCCAGGGTCCCAGGTTCGATTCCCGGCTGGGTAACTGTCTGTGTGGAGTCTGCACGTCCTCCCCCTGTGTGCGTGGGTTTCCTCCGGGTGCTCCGGTTTCCTCCCACAGTCCAAATATGTGCGGGTTAGGTGGATTGGCCATGCTAAATTGCCCGTAGTGTCCTAATAAAAGTAAGGTTAAGGGGGGGTTGTTGGGTTACGGGTATAGGGTGGATACGTGGGTTTGAGTAGGGTGATCATGGCTCGGCACAACATTGAGGGCCGAAGGGCCTGTTCTGTGCTGTACTGTTCTATGTTCTATGTAAGCCTACTTGTGACACTAATAAAGATTATTTTTTTTAAAAGGCCGAGGCAAAGTCAAGCGATGTTATAGAGCTAGAAAAAAGTATTCTGGTGATGGTTTAGGTGTGCAAGAGAATGCTCATCTTGGGGAACGGTGGCACAGTGGTGAGCATTGCTGCCTCACAGCGCCGAGGACCCGGGTTCGATCCCGGCTCTGGGTCACTGTCCGTGTGGAGTTTGCACATTCTCCCAGTGTCTGCGTGGGTCTCACCCCCACAACCCAAAGATGTGCAGGGTAGGTGGATTGGCCACGCTAAATTACCCCTTAATTGGAAAAAATGAATTGGGTACTCTAATTTTTTTTTAAATCTTGGGGCAAAAAAAAAACCCCACCAAGTTTACAAACAGTCTCAGGCAGCTGTCAGGGGGAGCGATGGAATTAGTAGTTAAAGGAATGGAGTTTACGATGGGGGCCTCAGTCTTCTTGATATTTGTTCAGAGGAAATTTCTGCTCACCCAAGCAGCCAGACAATTCAGAAGCAGAAGGTCAAGAGAGATGGAGAGCAGGCAGAGCCGGGTGCCATCAGCATATATACGGAAATTGACGCCATGATTTTGGATGCTGTCGTCGAGGACTGCAGAAGGTTGAGAAAATAGGGTGGGCCAACAAAAGATCCTTGGGAGACCGATGTTACAATGCAGGAGTGAGCATTATTCCTGCCGAACATTCACCATCAATACTGATCAAGAATGGTCACTTAGATGACGCAGGGCTGCTGATGCTCACGAAGCTGCAACCCTTTCAATTTTCTCTTGGAGCCTCTCCTTCTCGAAGTAAAAGTGTTAACACAACTGAATTGCTAATCTCTGTTGTGCTCCTGTGAGAGGGAAAGCACCAGCAATGGTCCTCATTGGGTTCTTAAACGCTTCCTGGAAGCCAGCGAATAAATGTGGAAAAAGTCCAAAATACTGCAGACATGAAAACCTGAAACAAACAGAAGATCACTCAGCATCAATGGAGAAGGCTGAGAAGTTCATATTTCAGGTGTGAAATCTACTTCAAAACAAAGTAGACTACACACCTAAAACATTAATTGATCTGTCCTCTGCAGCTGCCGACTGACCTGCTGCATTTCCAGCATTTTTGTTTTCAAGATAGTGGTAATACCCTAATTCACTCAGACCCTTCAACTGCACAAGGCGGAGATGTAATTACATAAGAGTGTGAGGAAGAAGCACGGAGTGGGCTAAGCTAGGGGTTAGTGCTGAGGCCCTGTTTGCTCTCTGCAGGACACAACTTCACATTTACATAGGGCAAATCTTAAACAGGCCACCTGGTAGCTCTTCATGCCGTGGGTGACTAACAGCTGGCATAGGGTCAGGTTCGGCCTACGGGCTCAATTTGGATGCTTACGGTGGGAAGATGATAGCATCGGTGTTCCAGGTGCACAAGATCAGATGGGATGAGTACCACCTTCAGCTAAATTAACTTCAAAATACTTTTCTGGAACCCCTAATTAGAAACGGGAATTTCCTCATCTGCCCCACTGCAGTCCCTTTTCAGCCTGTCTACAAACCTGGATTATTAACCAAGGGAAACCAAACCACAATCAGTTTCTCACCATCAATGATACCATTCAACTCCTAGTTCAGCTGCGGGTAACACTCTCTGAATCGGAGGGTTGTTGCAGATTCAAGTTTCACTCCCAACACTGGAGACCAAATCCAGACACACACCCAGTACGATGCCAGGGGGTAATGCACTAACTCGGGTACCACATTTCAGATAAGATGCTCAGGTGAGAAGAAAGACTGACCCTCAGAAGAGCTGAATCCTGGTCAATATTTATCTCTCAACCAACATCGCTGAAATTAAGATTACGTGATGATGGTCACATTGTTCTTGGTAGGAGCTTGCTGTCCACAATTTAACTGCCATGCTTCCTACATTAAAGAGTGACTACATTTCAAAAGTACACCATAAAGAGTTTTGACGCGACCGGCGGTAGTGAAAGGTGTTCTACAAATGCAAGTCTTTCTTTCTTCTGCAATACAATCGCTAGCACCAACAAGCTCTGGAACCTCGCCCAAGGTCCAGCCACGACAGTCTGCGTCAAGAGACTGGACAACCTTTCAGGACCAACAGCATACCCGTTTCCACACATTTTGCAGCAAGGGTTAGTTCCTGCATCACGATCAGGAGCAGAAAACCTAATTTATATTTTCCTTCCTATGATCCAGAGGTATCCAGCCCAACCGGAGTGAATCCACTATCACCACAGGTCAGAAATAAAACCATTCACGTCCACACAGCCTAGCGCATGACACGAGCACTGTGGCATGAATCATAGGGTATACATAGGTTACCACCACACTTTAAGAATCAGATAACACTAAAAAAAATGACTCCAGCTTCATGCAACCTGTTGCATTTCTGCATTCTGCCGTCATGGGAGATTTAAAATATTTCCAAGCAAAACATCAGACTTCCTTTAAGTACCTCCTCGCCTACAAACAACGTGACTGACATGCCCCACAAAGCAACCAAGTCAGGTCAACTGCTACAGCAATCTGCCCTGTTGTGCAACTAAGCCGTACAGAAGCAGAACGTCCAAGCTTATTATCTTCTTGGCCCATTGCAACGGGAGGCGACAATAATGGCACTACAGCTAGTCTTTGCTTCCCTCGCCGAGGGGCGATGAAGAAATCAGCCACATAAATGCTGCTCATCATCCCA